>NW_026585689.1:24030159-24149111 GCF_907164565.1 Psammomys obesus
GAAGGAAGGAAGGAAGGAAGGAAGGAAGGAAGGAAGGAAGGAAGGAAAGAAGGAAGGAAGGAAGGAAGGAAGGAAGAAGAAAGAAGAAAAAAAAAAAGGAAAATGTTGGCCTGATACTATCTACTTGATCCTGATGGTTTTCTTTTAATTGAGTAAGAAGCTATCAGGACCTTTCAATCTGACTAACCATCAGACTTGGGATCTATTTCCAAATTATTCACTCACAACCACAGTAAAATTCGGATTTGTTTATTACTTTGTACGCATGAAGGGAAACAGCTGTCAAGTTGTTCCTGTGAGAACAAAAGCCATACCCAAACGCAGAGTGTAAAACTGAGCCCACTTACCCAGAAGACCTAAAATTATCATTGAAAGTTTGGGGGTTTGGAGTTCAAGGGAGAACACTGAGATGAACTGTGTGTTTTGTTTTGCTTTGTTTTGTTTTGTTTTAGAGATTTATTAGAAGTGATATTTATACTATAGTCAGGCTGGCAAACAATATAAAGAAGACTCTACACAAAGTTCAGGCCCAGTTTCAGGCTCAAGTGATGTCTCTTACAGTTTCGAGGACAGAGACGTTTATATCACATGATTGACAGGTACTCTGTGGTACATGCTGACAGTGAGGTTGTCTCTGGTCTTTGGTTGCTGTGGTTGAAGGAAGGAAGTCTATTAGCCTGAGGCCTGTTTGCAGAATCACCATAAGGTTGGAGGGTAAGAAGCTAGTTAATGGAAGAGCTTTATAAAATGATGGACCCTGACTAACAATAATCATGTTAAGTTGTGGATGTCAGTCAGTAGTTCATAGTTCTCTGTATGCAGAAAACATGTGAATAGCTCATGTTAAGACATGAGCACTACACAATTTAATGTTGATTTTAACCACTTTTAGAAATTAATATGTGTGTTTACTATATATTCTGCTGCACAAAGGTAAGAGTGATTCCTAAATGAACATATTCTTATAGATCAGCTAGCCTAATGCTCATGCCCAGGAGTTAATAGAGTCCTGCAAATCTTCAACTAATTCATACTTTCAGTCATCTCAAGAAAGACTGTGAGTCATGTCTGGAGAGAATCAGTGCTTTGCTCCTCTGTGTTTATTGATTTAATTTTTGGTGGTGCTTCACTTGGGGTGTGCTGCAGTCTGTGGCTTACCCCCCCTCACTACATGGAAGGAAAGAGACATCCATTCTTTTAGGAATAAAAACAGAAGGTCCTTTTCTCTGTATTAGGAACTACTCCCCAGTCCAGCAAATAGATTATTTTGGCCAGTCGATGTTTAGTTTCAAGAAAAGCAGCATTATATTTACAGACCTTTACGACAACCAAAGGAAGAGAAGGCAACCAGTTCAGAACTCAAAAGTGAAGGGGACAAGTCTCCGTGCCCTGTGCAGAGTTTGCAGGGATTAGAGGTGAAGAGGATACAGCTGCATTTCTTAACTTTTGAATGAATAGCAATTATGCCAAGAGCCTTCATTTTAGATTGTCAGCATGAGTCTATGTCATACCCATCCTGACACTCCCAAACTGGGGATTTTAAAGGCCTCCTGCCTTTGTCACTGAGACACCTGTCACCAACTACACTGAATCAGCATCTCTAGATGCTGGGAAATACATATTCAACATGAATCTATGTAAGACATAACAGTGGGGAAGCTGGAATTCTTCACAGCCCTTAAAGGAAAAAAAAAAAGGAAAGGAAAATTTAAGCCTAAAAATGAAACTGAAATTGTAAACACATTTTCCATCCTATAAAAGAAACTTATTCCATTCTCACTTGTTTACAATCAAAATCACCAATGTCAAGTTAACAATATTCATTTCTGCAAATATTTTTAAAATTGATTTTAAAAATGACAGGAAGGAAGTCTTCATGGAAAATCTGTAGCCACTAAAGTACATTTTTACAGTTAGAAATATTTCTCTAGACTTCATTTTATTTTAGGACAGAATAAAAGTTTGAAAGGATCTATCCATATATTCTTTAGGAAGCATAATGAATAAACAGAGGCAGTCTCCCCAGAATCTAGAGTGAGTGTTGCTATTCTCCACATGCTAAGAACCATTTTCCAATGCATTTATTATTCATTCTTGTCCTCTCCACCCTTGTCCTCCTGCTTAGGATCACATCTACCAGTCGATTGCAAAGCAGTGCTCATTTCCCGCTTACTCAACTATATCAAGATATTCAATTTATGGTTTCTGAATTCAAAAGAGAGGCATCCCCCAGAACTCCAAGTGACATTCAGAAGAACTTGGAATGTTATAGTTCACTAGCTTAAATATCTTTCTAAAGAAAGGCTAATGATTTCTTTATACCTTATTAGTTATTTGATGACACACACAAATGCATTCAATGTAAAAAAAATAATGATTTTATCTAACTTATAGAGTAACAATTCAGAATGTGTCATACAATATTTGCCTGTACATGAAGCTTTATATTAAATCATCTAAGTTATAAGATTTTATTCATTAGTAAAAAATAGACAGATAAGAGTACACATAGTTTCCACTATTATAGCATATACAATATTGATAAACCCTGACTGTCCAAAATATAAAATGATAAGTTTTTCAATTAAAAGAATATATAATAGACAGGAGAGGTGGCACATGCCTTTAATCCCAGCACTCAGGGAAGCAGAGGCAAGTGAATCTCTTTGAGTTCAAGGCCAGCCTGGTCTGCAAAGCTAATCCGGGAAAGCCAAAGCTACACAGAGAAACCATGTCTCAAGAAAAAAAAAAGAAAAGAAAGAAAGAAAAAAAGAAAAGGAAATGTCTAATACAGTCATCCATCCAAAGGGTATATATTTCTAAGTATATTGTAATAATTTTTGACATCAAATCATACAATAAAATTCCACTATTAGATAAGAACTTCAGAACAGATTCTATCTGAATTTGAAGGAAATTGAACACATCTATTTATACAACACAATCAAGAAGAAAAGTTTTTAGCGTAAAAGAATTCTTAACAGGAAATACTAACCAACCATTCTTCCTTAAAATTGAAAGTGATAAAATGTTACCTAGTCAAATTCAGTTTCACCCATTTTCTTCTAGCTATAACAGACTATTTGTTAACACCTTACTGACTAGGTTTTTTTTTTTTTTAACATCTTCAACAGAATCTATTATATGAAGACATCGATATAATTAGATATAATTAATACCCTGTCACCACCTGTGAGATCAGACTTGATATAGTGTGATGTTCAATATTCAAAACAGGCCTTTGAAGCTATAACTTCTCATTAAGGGGTTAAATTATCCAATTGGAATGACGTCTCCACCCCAACTGACAATATCATATGTAGTAGGTAAGAAGTAGCCTGCAAGAGAGCAGTGCTTCCTTCTTTCGGGGCCACAGCAAAAAAAAAAAAAAAAAAAAAAAAAAAAAAAAAAAAAAAAAAAAATTACAGAGGTTACCTTAAGTTTCGTTTAATGACCAACACAAAGGCACATGAGAAAAATAGGTTGATTTAAGCGATAATGATTAAAACCTCAACTCTCCCTCGGTGTTAACGAATTCTAAGCCAAGAAATTACAATGCTGTATGTTGATATAAAAATCAACATAAACTTTCCTGAAGAGTACTCTGAGAAAAGCCCTCTAAGCTTATCATCCAGGTGACAAAATTGAAGATCAGGAAATTTACACCACAAATACCCAGGACTGGCATGATTAAAACATGACAACTGAAAATCCACTTACTCATCACAAATCATCATCTTTTCTCAATTTTTTATTTCCTCACCTTGATATTGAAATGACATTCTGTACTTGCATACTGAAGATATAATTTTACTTTCAATGTCTGCTAGCAAAAACACAACATTCCCCCCTTTCTGTGAGATGTTCATGTCCTAAATCCCCAAATCTAAATGACCTTATATGGGGAGAGGGTTTGTTTTTACAGGGAGGATTAAGGTCGGGTAGGATAATGATCCTGTAACATATAATTTACAATACACAATATATCATGATAAAAAGACTCAAAATGTCTGCTCCAAGTTAAATGTCAAGGTATATAATTAGACTGTAGGAGCCTAAGATCTCTACTCCGCTCATTCTGAGGTTGAAGAAATAAGGCTCCAAACCAAGAAATTGCAGGTAGTGGCATCAAAAAGCTGCAAAGGCCTAGGAAACGGATGCTTCAAATTATCTAATAAAACTCCATTATTAGATAAGAACTTCAGAGAAGACGCTGTCAGAATTTGAAGGAAATAGAACACATCTGTTTGTATAACACAATCAAGAAGGAAAGTTTTTAGTATAAAAGCTTTAGTATAAAAACCAGGAGACTGTTCTGCTCAGGCTCTTTTAACTCTTTGTAAGGTGCTAGGGTGGAGCTGCTAGCATCCAAAAAAGTAGGATAAAAATTTTTAAGTTAAGTCACCACATTTTGGGCAGATTTTATGGCATTGGGAGATATTTACAGGATCTGCTTTCCTGTGATCTTGGCAGTAATGAAACTAACAGCTTATAACATCATAATTGGAACAATGCTCCCACTGAGGACATGGGGACTGGGTTTCTAGTTGGCTGTCTGTGCAGCATTTCTTTGACACTACACTTTCATGTCATGGAGGCCACTTCTCCTCTCTGACAATACCATCCCCAGGATGTCCTATAAATTGGAATTAACAAAAAGATTGCACTCAGTGTATCCACTTAGGTATAATTAGTGAGCAGGAAAGAGAACAGTCATATCAGTTTTAGCTGCTTGGCCTCCAGGTTAGAAAGACGTTCTGCTTTATTCCTTTGGAAAGGCCATCACAATTCTATTTTAAAATCCTAAAGATCTCAAAACATGTAAAATGTCTCTGAACAATTTTCAAAGTTCCCCAAACCTAAGAAGGTCAATAAAGAATTATCATTTAATATTCACTAAATACCCACAGTCTGGAAAATATCTCGCCAGACCAAAAAGAGAGAGAGAGAGAGAGAGAGAGAAAGAGAGAGAAACACACTACAGAAATTATGAGCAGTTCTTTTAAAGAAAATAACACTCACCTCTAGGTCCTGGGAAGCAATAATTCTGATTGATCAGATGTAATGATTCTGCACCCTGATTACAACTGTGAGGCATGATGAAAAGACACATAATCTCTGCACATGGTTAAATGTCAAGGTCTATGATTAGACTACAGGAGCCAAAGATCTGAACTGTAATAGTCTGATCATTCCAAGAAAGGGGTCAGTGCATTAGGATATATACTTCAGTAACAGCCTTTCAAATTCTGTGAAGATTTTCCCATCCTGTGTTTATAATTAATTTCTGAATTGCTTTGGATACTGCTGATACAAGTTTTGTGTTTCATATCACAGGAAAGACAATAGCTAATAAAGACCTTTACATGATAGCCACCTATGGAAGTGTGTGTGTGCTTTCTCACTCATAGGTATGCATACATACATGCATATGCTTCTTTTACTTCCTCATAAGGTGTAGAAGAACACTGTGTTATCACAGAGCCCTAGAATGGGACTAACTATGCAATGACATCGTAAGATAGAATACTGCGAGAATCACCTTGCAGGCACAAACAAAATGAAGTATTTTTTTGTTTCACAATACTTAAAGAAGAGTTAGTTTGTAGATTTGCCATTTACTAATTACAAAACCGTGTTTTAAGTTATAAGGTCAAAAATCTTTAAAGTTGAAACAAAAGCAGAGCCATTTTTAAAATTTAATGAACCTTTGGCTTGACTTTAAAGGAATCCCCACTTCGACGTGGTGGTGACAGGGTTGCACAACTTATCCTTTTCATATTGGAGGAGAAGCTGAATCACAGGAACTAATTTGTGACTCATGCCGTTTCCTCTCCAGCAGAGAAAGCAGCCATTTCAAGCGGCTGTAGTCCTCTGTGCTGCTGCCAGACTGCAACGGCTCCTTCGCACAGTGCTCGGACCCACCCGCAGAGCACAGCTTCACTACTAACAGAAAGAGTCTTTCTTTAATTTAATATTAAATCAGATTAATTTAAGATAGAAAAAAGTTAACATATGTACATATGTACATGTATAGGAAGGAAGTTTTCCAATGTACAGTTCGGGTAGCTTATAAAGTTGCCATTGACTTGAGATACTTGCTAAATGAAGGAAGTTCAGCCGTTCCTACACGTGCACGCATGCTCATGTACAGTCACTCACACGTGCTAGCTATGTGATATGAAGGACATGTTGACTTTCTTTACTATAGCAGCCATGTTACTGACCATATGCATTCTGTAATATCATGCATGATTTAAACTTCTGAAAAATACTTGACTTTCTGAGATTTCTTAATGTTCACCTAACAATGAAATGCCATTCTCAAGGAGGAATAGCAACATAATATTAATGAATGTACTTTAAACCTCCCCCATGAGATTGGAGCCTACAGAATTTGTCAACATACATATACATATCTCACTTAAGGTAAAAGCAGCATTGAAACTGAAAACTCTAAAAGGACACAGGCAATAAGACTTTAGCTTGATAGGGAGGTTATCATTTTCAACAATAAGTATGGGGTAACTCTCAGACAGAAAACTTGAAGCAATGATAAAGATCATGAACAACAGGAGATGATAACCAGACTTTTGGTATGAGAAATTGGGGTGCTTTTGAAAGCAATGGAGAGTTTCTTTGCCCTTGTTGATCTTATCATGGGGTGCTAGGGTGCCAGAAAATTATACTGTCATCAAATCTACCTTAAGCCACAATGTTTCAAGTTAATTTTTCATGAATATAAAGACTGAAAATCAGAAGCTATGAAGGATGAGTTTTATTACAGATTCATAGGTAGAAATTTAATAGGGAGAGAAAGAGAGCAGAGGCCTGGTTCAGAGGAAAAGTCCCAGAATCCTATGGAGCACTTCATCCTAGGGCTTTTTAAAAGACAAATGGCACTCACTGGGCTGGGTGGGGAGGGGATCAGCTGCTCAGTATAGTAGGCATAACATGGACTTGTCCACCAGTCTACTCTTTGTTTTTATCACATCTCCACCTACAGATTTAGGAAGAGAGATGAGAAGGAACCAGGAACTCTGCTCTGACTTTTTTGGCCTCTAGCAAGATCATCCTCAATTTGCTACTTTGAGGTCCCTGCTTAACCTGAACAGTTTCTGTACCCCGTTCTCAGCATTCCCATTGTTCTTCTTAAACTAGATGTGGGCAGTCCTTGAAAAGGACAATCGTAAGGAAGCCCACATTCACGAGAATTTAATTTTCTTTCTAATGTCGACCACATATACTTAACACTGTGGTGTATCAGCCTTTTGGAAGATCTTTACCAGAATGCCATAAAAATTATTTCTATCCATTCATTCCCAGACCCTATAAAGAAAAGCCATGAATCCTCAAGGTACATGATGCTTTGCAGGTACAAACAGAGTCCCCTAGAGGACTTGTGCAGAAACCCACAGAGACAACAAAATATTCTGGGAAGGACAAAGCAAGAGACATCTAAGTTTAACTTCTATATACCCAACAAAATAAGAGAAACACTCTTCAGCAAGTGCAAATCAAAATGAGGACCATGCAATCTCTAGTTTCCATAATCAACAACCACAGTGAACTTTCATTTAAAAATAGTAACTTAAAAACTTTTTCTTTTAAATTTGTGGGGTTGTTCATTTCTTCCATACTCAGTAACAGCATTTAGTAGGTCTTCTCATAGTTAAAATTAGACTTTGAAACTGACATTTATTCATTTAAAGGAGAATAAAATAAGAAAAACAAAGTGCTTCCTTTCTAGGGCTTGATTCTTAGAACAGACTCTTAAAGTCAAAACAGATAATAGCTTTGAAAGACCCCAAATTTGATTGCATGAGTCAGTTTCCCTACTAAAATTGGGTTTGGTCCTAAATGTCTCTAAAATTAAAATTGATACCACAAAGGAAAGACATGATTTAGTTTTCCCACCCACAAGGATGTGAAAAGGCAGGGCAGGAGTGTTAATGTGAAGAGAGAAGAGCTGTGGTTTCCTTTTACAGATCTTGAAGCATCTTGCCCTAGCAGGAGCCAGTCAAGTGTGGCGGCAGATTATGGTGTGCTTTTAATGATCTCGTTCTTTTATCATATTGATAGGTTTTTTCCTTGAAGTGTAGCTTGTAATTTCTTGTCTTTGATAATATCTGTGTTTTGCTTCTGTCTTCTGATCAGTTTTCTGGATAACCTGCTCTGTGTTCCCAGGAATCTCAATAAGGAGGAAAACACCTTCAGTGGTTTTGATTTTTATTTTATTTTATTTTATTTTTTTATAATGTAAGTACTAACCTAGAGTGTAGATTTCTCATTGTTGCTTTCATAAATTTTAATTCAGTGATGAGAACATTGCAGCTGTAAAGGCTATGGGTTATGGAGCCTGCCCATTACTTTCTTATTGCCCCAGGTACACATTTCACTTCTCAAGTTGTTATGAAAAAATGAAACATCTTCTTAATTCACTGCACTTCTTCAGCTGTATTAAAAATGGAGCCAACTTATAACACAATTGAAAATGACTCCACCAACAAAAAAGAGGTCTGCTAGCCTTGCTCCTTGGAAGTTGTAAAACTATAGTGTACTTTTGATGTGACGTCCGTCATTCAACAAGAGGATGATAGTATGACCTTGGCAGGAACCCAGGACTCTTTGTTGTTAATTTTGGTTTTGCTGATATTTTTGTATGTCTTTTATCATGGATTTTTCTCCCTGAATTTCTGCTTCATCCTGAGAGTAAGTTAACTTCCCTCTTGTCAGTCTACCCTGAAAACCTACCATCAGCTCTTGGAATTAGCTGGTTCAAAGCTTTAAAAGTATGTGAGTGTTAACGAACAAAACAGATTTTGGAAGAGAACCACAAAGACCACAATACTGTGTTTCTGTTGTGAAAAACATGCATCCCTGCATCATTGCTTTCCATTTCAGATATTATGCAAGTAAAAATAATGTGATATAAGCAAGAGCATATGTGCTTAGTATTTATGAGATTGTTAATAGTACAAATCAAGATTTTTGTAGGATTTGTTTTCTTTATTCCACAAAATAAGAAAGAAATATGTTTTAGAAATGTGTGGAGAATAAGTTAATAATAAAGTCATCCTAAAGATCTTTGAATTATCCATAGTTTTAGTTCAGGAAAAGTTTACAATATTTTGCTTTTTAAGTTGGACTTATTTATGTAATTATTTCTCCGTGTGTATGTATGTATACCGTGTGCCTACCTGGTGCATGGAGAGGTCAGAAGAGGACATCAGATGCCCTGGAACTGGAGTTATGGGTGGTTATAAGCCAGACTGTAGATTCTGGGAACTGAACATGTGTACTCTGTACAAACGGCAAGTGCTCTTATCCAGTATGATATATCTCTAGCCCCCAATATTTCACTAATGAGAATTAATTTGATTCTGTTAAAATCACTAAAAATGTCAGGATATAATCTACTAAAAGAGAGCACGCTATATTTGGATTGAGGTGCTAACATCCACGGTATAGATTCTGTGGACATGTTTCTTGAGAATGGAAATTATTAGAATGAGCTGGAAGGGTGGCCATGGAAAGTGGGAGAAGAAGCAAGATTAACTGTAACATGTTTTTTTGTGTGTTTGTTTACTTATTTATTTGTTTTCAGATGCTTATGCTTCCATTATTTGGTATGAGCTCTACAAAGCAAGGCAGAAACTGAACAACTTGTATTGGGCAAAATGTTTAAGTGGCTTAACAAAGAACTTATAAAGACCACTATCTATACATCTGAAAAAGCTGAAATTAGAAATGTATAATTGAAAAGTAGCTGCAGGCCAATTTTGGACATTCTCTCAATAGCTGCTCTGTCTGCTCTTATATTTATCCCTGCACATCTTGCAGGCAAGGTAAATTTTTGGTCAAAGCTTTTCTGGTTTGGTGTTCCCCTCCTTCTGCTAGAAGAGTAGTCTAGTCAGTGGGTGTCCTATTCAGTCTCTATGGCTTCTGCTAAGAGTCTCTGCTTGAGTGCCCCTCCTGTTCTCCCAATGCCCAACCAATGGGCCCTAAGCAAAGACCCACCCTATTGGAAAGTGCCAATCCCTAACACTATGAACAAAGCTCTGCTAAATTTGCAAACAGGAGCTTGACAGAATTGTCCTCTGAGAGGCGCTACCCAACAGTGACTCAAAACAGATACTGAGACTTACAGCCAAACATTGGGTGATTTGTAGGACATCTTTTGGAAAAGTAGGAGGAAAAAGAAAAAGAGCTAGAGATGACAGAAGTTGCACAAGAAGACTAACAGAGCCAACTAACCAGGGCCTAGAAGGGCTTCCTGAGACTGGAGCATCAACCAAGGACCATGCATGAACTGGATCTAGCCCTGCTACAAAGATGTAGCAGATGGGTAGCTTAGAACTCATGTGGATCCTCTAGTAAGGGAATTGGCGACTGCATTGGATACAACCACACTTGCTAGTTTTTTGATCAATTCCCCCTGGTGGGACTGCTTTGCTAGGCCACAGGGGAAGAAGATACGCTCAGTCTTGATGCAACTTGATGTGCTGGGCTGGATGGGAAAGGGAGCTCCCCTTTTCCAAGGAAAGGGGAAGGGAGAAAGAAGGAGAGGTGGGGCTGGGAGGGAGGAAAGAAATCACTATTAACTATTCCAAGAATACTGTGGAAAAGGGAAAAGAAATGTTAGAGGGTTGAGTGATAAATGAAAAAGTGAGTTTGACCATGCATATAGAGAATTGTTTTGAAATTTAAAAGAACAGAGAAATGGTATAGTAGCTGGTACTGAAGGTGAAAGATAATATATTACAATATCAATGAATGTTCAGGACAATCATCCAAATAGTAACAAAGGAACCAATAATAAGGGCAATAAAAATCATATTCACTGGATGTAAATTGCTGAGAACTAGACCATTGTCCTGGAATGCATACTCTTGACCACATAGCTATTTTAAAATAATTGAGTTACATTATTAAAACATTTGGTTTGTGCAGTCAAATTTGTGAACCAAATTTGATGTTGGATGTGTTTTATTTCCTCTGACTCTATGATAATTAAGGCCTGAACTCTTAAAGGATCATCACATTCCTAATATCATAAGCTTAAATACAGAAAATTGAGGGCCTGACATCTTAATTGTGGCTAAACCCACTTGACCAACCTACATCATCAGCTGATGCACAATTTTATGGCCACAAATAAAGAAGCTTATGCCTGCTTTCCCCTTCAGTCTTCATGTGTACAAAAGACACTGAAACATAACATCACCTCATCCAATATTCAAGTGAAAAGAGTCTTTCCAGAGTAAGGAGCTGGCACCCCATTTCCTGGATGAAAATAAGATGGACTCCAACTCACCATCACCTGAAACCTATTTTAGCATACAGGAACAACTGTCTAAAACAGAGAGTGAAGGAACAAGGCAGCATTGCAGAGTGCATTTCCATGGCATGATATTTCAAGACTGCAGCAATTTTTCTTCAAGTTGATTTTTCCATGGATGTTACAGGTTTGATTGACAGCTTTAGTGTCCCAACTATAAGAGAGAAAAGACATGTAGTGAGAATAGAGAACAGAGCTCTGGCCTTCCTTCTGTGAGAGGCACAATCAGAGAAAACCAGTGAATTACAAGATGGAAAGAACCACATTGTGCCTGTGTTCTAAGAAAACCAAAGTCTATGAGGGCATCCACAGCTGCCGTTTGTTAATGCATACATATTCCCAGTAATCAAAAGCATCATGGAGGTTATTGCCTGAGTCTTCAATTCCTGCCCCTATCATTATTGACAGAGAAGTTCAGATCCATGGGGAAGGAAGAGGAATCAACTTGCTGTAGTGAAAATATGTGCCTTCCTATTCAGCTCTAGGAGAGAAGGTGAGGACATTGAAGTTTAAGAATAAGTAGAAGATTGTATTTTGTAATAACTGAAAGTGTCAGGGAAGCTATGGCATTTCCCAGGATGTCATTAGGATTGAGAAGAGGAAATCAATGAAACATGGCTAAAGAAATATAAATGTGCATGCCGACACTCAAGATTGCCCAATAAGCTTACATTATTTATAACTGTAGCTATTTTTTTTTAATTTCCTGTCATAACTGCAAACTGCATTTTTGGTTTGGGGGCTTCAGGATATATGTAGTTTATTTTCTAAGATCATCATTTTAATGTTTGTATGACTTGTGAGAGCTACAGGTGATTGATAGTGAACTATAAATATATAATGTTCTTTAGCAGAATATGATATATTCAACTGCCAGAAACAACAGTGTCTAACCTAGAAAGTCTGCTACGTTAGGAACCGGCATTTTCATCTTGCCCTGCAGTGTACTAAGTACAAGCATAAGCTGCAACTTTTATCTGCTTTAATTCCCAGGTACAGAAGGGCAAGTCAAGTAGGTAAGTAGCATGTGTAGATCTGTCTGAGAAAAACTGAAATGATCAAGTTCAGGCAGTTAATCGAGCACTGGATCAAAACCCCTCAGGGAAATATTTATGTTTTAGCAGTTTACTCAGAGAAACAGCTCTAGGGATCTGCAGATATCCGCTGTGATTTTGACTCGAGGAAACAGTGATGCCAGAGCCCAAGCTCGTGATTTAATCATAAAGCAATTCAGCCTTTAGCAAGGCTATCTCCTAAGAAATCGATAGCTACATTCTCAGTTCTATTAAAGGATTTTTTTTAACTTTCCACCTAACCAAGATATTAATTTGTATATGTGTTATTGTCTGTCATTCTGGTTGATACCTTGAAGTGTTGAAAGATAAATTCAGTGATTCTGGTTGAAACACTTTCCCCCAAAGGGTTTCCTCTGTCATCATCATCATTATTTTAATTATTTATTGATTCACATACCATTTTTTCCAAATATTGAAGTGCTTCAACAAATTACCCACAACATTAAATGATAACATTGCCTCTACCTTCCAAACACAGTCTTCCTGTTACTCACACATGGCACAAAAAATAGCCTTTAAAACAGACATTCACATTAGATTTTAAAAAGTAGCAACAAAGAGACAAACAAGAAAAAAATTCAAATATAGAGATAAAGAATTCAGCAAGCAAAATATACTTTGATAAATATAAGTATTTTTAGTAACCAGAGACAGTCAAATTAAAATAACTTTGAGATTTCAGCCCACACTTGCCAGTTAAAATCAAGACAGTAACTGAGAATAAACAGTGCTGGTGAGGATGTGGGAAAAACAGAAACCTCATTCATTTGTTGATGTGGTTGCAGAGTGGATCAGCCACTCTGGGAATCCATGTCGAACATCCACAAAATCCTAAAAATGCATCTACTGTGTTAACTTAGTTATATCACTCCTGGCATATTCCCTAAAGACCGGACATCCTACCCCATAGACATTTGCTTAGCCATGTTCATTTCCACACTGCTTATGATAACTTGGAAATGGAAACAACTTAATTGTTCTTCAAGAAATGAATATATAATGAAAATGTGGTCATATACAAAATGTAATGTTTCTCAGCTGCAAAGATAAATGAAATCATGAATTTTGCAAGTTAACGGATGCAACTAGAACATATCATATTGAGTGAGGAGAACCATATAGACAAATATCAAATGTTTTCTTTTCTTCTGTTTCCTATTTCCAAATATTTATATGTGAAAATATATAACCTGGAGTAATAACAACAACAACAACAAAAAAAAAAAAAACAGAAAAAAGGGGACCAAGTAGAGGTAGGGAAGCATGAGTTGTAGAGAAGGGGACAATAGCATATAGCTGTTATGAGAGAGAACATAGAAAAAAATGAGTTGGGAATTTGTCTGTGGAGAGGACAACTTTGAGACAGATGGAAAGAGGAGGGGTAAAAAATGCCATGACTGAAAGGCCATCGGATAATAGATTTTGTTCACTTAAAAATACATATAGTATCTGTAAGTGTATATGTATACACACATAAATAATTTAAATTACATTATTCCACTTGTAGAATATTCTCCAAGAGCCATGGATTCTCTAGCAAAATACCCAGTGTCAAACATGAGAAACTCTAAGCAATTGGTGTGGCGCTTCAAAGAGAGTCCCTAACCAATATTATCTACCACAATTGTCCTTAGTTGCCTCCCAGAACTTGAAGTTAAATGTAAAACCCTAGTGCTGGAGACCCCATACACTTGGGACACACACACTACCTAGAAGAATCATGCTGGAAGCCTTCTCCTTGGGCACTGCTTCATATAGTATCAGAAGGCACAAAGCAGCCTGCCAAGAAAAAAAAAAGTGATAAACAGTCCTATTGAACTATAAACCATATTAAACATGCAATGACTCGAAGGGCAAGGTATCCACACTGGTGCAATAATGGCATCTTTACCTTAAAGGTAACCAAGAGCTCTCTAATTGGAGTCAGGTCAACTGGATGGAGTTTATGCCTTATACCATAAACCTAAATTGTCTGTGGATAGAGAAGTCATATGCCTAAGAGGAGAACCTCCTACTGTCATTTTTAACCAATGTAATTTCTAACAGTTTTATAAACATTTATCCTTATGCCCACAGATAGATTTAGCTTTCAACCCTCATTAAAGGAGCTTCCTTTCTCAACAAACGGAATATATTATAGAGATTTGCAACTGGTCAAACTGCAGGAAACAGGTGACTTTGGGGTGTTCCAGGCCAACTGATAGATCCGCAATGCAGTCCTTTCACCTAAACCTCAAAGAAATCCAATCAGAAGAAGGAACAGAAAGATTGTCAGCGCGAGAAACAAGATGTTTACTGTTAGATAGTCTCTTCCCTACACTGCAGGAGATCTGCATCCATGAATTTTCAAAAATGTGGTTGCAGGGACAAGTCCAGCATAAGGATAACACCAGCGGACATGACATGCCAGGGTAAACAAGGGAAACTCTACATCCTCCCAGCCTGAGAAGAGGAACTTCAGGGGATCGATGCCTATTGAGAAAGGCAGAATTAGTTTCCTCCAAGCACAAGTTTCACATACCCTGTCCAATCCCATGTGATCAACCCCAGGTATATGCTCATACAAGCAAACCTAACTAAACTCAGGAAACTATGTACACATGTGACATTGTATATAGACATATGTGACCATACATGTATCAACCATAATTAAATAAAAGTCCATCAACTGGGAGGTGGGACACGGGAGTAGTTGGGAGGGAAGATGGAGAGGAGATAGTGCTGCAGATGTACTCTTCATGTACAAATGAAGTAAAAATTTTAAGGTTAAAAAGAAAAGATCATTGCCTACCTTTCTATAGACTTGTCCCCTACAGTGAAGTTCTGAAATTGTCCACATGAGGGAGCTCTTCACAGACTATGCCTTGTATAGACTGTGGTGGTTTTCTATCAAAACAGATGGGATGTGCATTGAACGTATGACAGGAGTCTACCACAAAAGGCATCTGAAAGACTCTACCTAGCAGTGTTTCAAAGCAGACACTAAGACTCATAACCAAACCTTCGGCAAAGTACAGGGAATCATATGAAAGCTGATTTATTAGTATGATGGGGAAAGGAAAGGAGCTCCACAAGGACCAAATATATCTGGGCACAGGCCAATCAGTTCATGTCAGAGACATTCCCTCTTCCCATTACTAAGGAACCCACTTGGACACTGAACTGCCATAGGCTACATCTGTGCAGGGGTTCTAGGTTATCTCCATGCATGGTACTTGGTTGGAATATGAGTCTCTGGGAAGAACCCTGTGTTCAAATTTTTTGGTTCTGTTGCTCTCCTTCTGGAGTTCCTGCCCTCTCCAGATCTTACTATTTCCCACTTCTTTCACATTTTTTAACTGCAACACATTATTTAACTTGATCCATTAATTCTACAAATCATTACTGGGTGTTTAACAATTGGCTATATCATGTCATGTAGTTTACAACAGAGCCACACTGTAATCTTCATTCAATGACAAACCAAAGTCTTGAATTCTGCCAACCAAACATTGACTTACACATATTACATAACTCACTTTCTATAATGAAAATGAAAGATCCTGGAACCAATGATTTTCTTTTTTTTTAATATGTCTTTTATTTTTAAATAATTTTATACATTCACTTGTATCCCAGCTGTAGCCCTCTTCATCTTTCCCTCCCAATCCTCCCCTCCCTCCCTCATCTCCTCCCTGCCCCCTTCCGAGTCCACTGAGAAGGGGTGTCCTCCTCTCCTTCCATCTGGCCCTAGATTATCAGGTATTTCAGGATGATGGCAATGTCCTTATCTGTGGCCTAGCAAGGCTGCTCCTCCCTCAGGGGGGAGGGGAAGCTCATGTGTTCATGTCAGAAACAATTCCTGCACCCCTTACTAGGGAACCTACTTGGATACTGAGCTAGCATGGGCTATGTCTGAAAAGGGGTTATAGGTAGCAATGATTTTCTAAACAAAAAATGTCACCTCTTCAATGGTAAGATTATTGGTTGACTATAAATTTTATACATTGTTGTTAAAGTTAAGCATTTCTCTTTGTGATGGAACTCTGAAAACAGCTCAAAAAACACGAGTTCTCTCTGGTTGACAATGTTTATAATTAGATCTTCTGGATATTATGTCTATTTGTATTACAATCAAAGCTGCAGCTGATTTATTACAAGAAATAGAATGGCTGATGATAATCTCAATATGGCCTCTGTGTTTTGGGCAAAGACAAAAACATTACCTTTCTCACAGGGTCTTGTAATTATTTTATTGTTATTAAATATAAGACTGGAAGATGAATAAAAAGCATTCTAACATTTAGCAGGAAAGGTATTTACTGAAATTTTTGCACTCTGTGTATTATGGAATTGCTAGTCTTCCAGATAATACTAAATACAAAATAAGCACTATGTATTCTTTCCATATGTGATGTCTCTCATTGAGAGAGATTTGCAAACATCTCCATAAATATTCGTTGGTTTCCTATTATGTGTAGCCTACTATGCTAGTTATTATATATAAAACAACCAAAATTCACACTTTAAATTCTCTTCTAATATAGAAAACATAAAGAGAAAGTATATGTTAAGTTGTGTTGACAATTCAGCAACAGCATCAACATAACAATTTCCATCTCTTGGTCATGTTTGGTCTTGGCAGACTTAAGAATAAAGGAAATACAAATATTTAAATTCGGAAGTGTAACAAATAACATACTGGTAAAATTAACCTATGTCCACAGGATGTGAAGTCCTGATACAAAACTTTTAAGAGTACTTGGTCATTAGATTTAAATACAAATGAGTAAATAGTATTCCACATATATACTATGAAATTGAGTTTGCTTACCTGCTTTTTTTCTTTTACTGAAAATGGATTTTTTATATAGTATCTCCTGATTATTTCTCCTCCCTCTACTCCTCCCAGTTCCTCCTCACTTCTCCTTCCACCATTCTGACTCTCATTAGAAAACAAACAAACAAACTTTTAAAGAAAAATTAAAATAAAATAAAATCATGTCAGAATAGCCTTCCCCAAATATGAAATATCTTGGGTAAATTTAACTAAACAAGTGAAAGACTTGTACAATAAAAATTTAAGACAATAAATAAACAAAGGAAGATATCAGAATATAGATTTCCCATGATCGTGAATCAAAAGTCTCCCTTACAAAAGTAGCCCAGGCTCAGATGGTTTCAGAGCAGAATTCTATCAGACCTTCAAAGAAGAGCTAACTCCAATTCTTTTCAAACTGTTCCACAAAATAGAAACAGAAGGACTATTATCAAACTCATTCTATGAAGCCACAGTCACCTTGAACCCAAACCACACAAAGACCCAACAAAAAAAGAGAATTTCAGACCTATCTCTCTTATGGACATTTATGCAAAAATATTCAATAACATACTTGCAAACCGAATCCAAGAACACTTAAAAGAGATCATCCACCACGGCCGAGTAGACTTCATTCCAGGCATGCAGGGGTGGTTCAATATATGGAAATCCATCAATGTAATCCACCATATAAACAAACTGAAGAAGAAAAACCACACGATAATCTTCTTAGATGCCGAAAAAAGCATTTAACAAAATCCAACACCCATTCTTGTTTAAAGTCTTGGAGAGATCAGAGATACAAAGCACATACCTAAACATAGTAAAGGCAATCTACCGCAAGCCTATAGCCAACATCAAACTAAAAGGAGAGAAACTAAAATCAGTCTCACTGAAATCAGGAACAAGGCAAGGCTGCCCACTCTCTATGTATCTCTTCAACACAGTACTTGATGTCCTATTTACAGCAATAAGACAACTAAAGGAGATCAAGGGGATGATACAAATCAGAAAGGAAGAAGTCAAAGTATCACTATTTGCAGATGATATGATAGTATACATGAGTGACGCCCAAAATTCAACAAGAGAACTCCTTCAGCTGATAAACACCTTTAGCAATGTGGCTGGATATAAAATTAACTCAAAAAAATTTCAGTAGCCCTCCTGTATATGCAAGACAAAAGGACTGAGAAAGAAATTAGGGAAACTACATCCTTCACATAGCCAATAATAACATAAAGTACCATGGTGTGATTCTAATCAAGCAAGTGAAAGACCTGTTCAAAAAAACTTAAATTCTCTGAAGAAAGAAATTGAAGACGATATCAGAAGATGGAAAGATCTCCCATGCTCATGGATTGGAAGGATTAACATAGTAAAAATGACCATCCTGCCAAAACCATCTACAGATTCAATGCAATTCTCAACAAAATACCAACACAATTCTTTACAGAACTTAAAAGAACAATTCTCAATTTCATGTAGAGAAACAAAAACAAAACAAAAAAAAAACAGTATTGATAAAAACAATCCTGCACAACAACAGATCCTCAGGAGGCCATCACTGATCTCAAGCTGTACTACAGAGAAATAAAATAAAAACTGCATGGTACTGGCATAGAAACCGGCTGGTGGATCAATGGAATCAAATAGAAGATCCAAAAATAAACCCACACACCTATGGATACTTGATTTTTGACAAGAAAGCCAAAACCAAAAATGGAATAAAGACAGCATCTCTAACAAATGATGTTGGTCTAACTGTATATCTTCATGTAGAAAAATGCAAATAGATCCATATTTATCACCCTGCACAAAACTAAAGTCCAAGTGGATAAAAAACCTCAACATAAAACCAGACACAAAAAAAATCTGTTAGAAGAAAAATTGGGGAAGAGCCTTGAATTCTTTGGCACAGGAGACAACTTCCTGAACAGAACACCAACTGCACAGGTTCTAAGAGCAATAATCAATAAATCGGACCTCATGAAACTGAAAAGCTTCTGTAAAGCAAATGACACTGTTGTCAGAACAAAACGATTGCCTACAGATTGGGAAAGGATCTTCACCAACCCTATATCTGACAGAGGACTAATATCCAGTATATATAAAGAACTAAAGTAGTTAAACAGCAACAAATCAAGTAATCCAATTAAAAAATGGAGTACAGAGCTAAACAAAAAATTCTCAATAGAGGAATGTCCAATGGCAGAGAAACACTTAAAGAAATGCTTAAAGTCCTTAGTCATCAGGGACATGCAAATCAAAAAGACCCTGACATTCCAATTTACTCTCATCAGAATGGCTAAGATCAAAAACTCAAGTGACAAAATAAGCTGGGGAGGATGTGGAGAAAGGGGAACCTTCTTCCATTGCTGGTGGGAATGTAAAATTGTACAACAACTTTGGAAATCAATCTGGTGCTTTCTCATACAATTAGGAACTGTGTTACCTCAAGACCCAGTTATACCACTCTGAGGCATATATCCAAAATATGTTCAAGCATACAACAAGGATATTTGCTCAACTGTGTTTGTAGCAGCTTTATTTTAATAGCCAGAATCTGGGAACAACCCAGATGTCCCTGGGTTGTTCCTGAGGAATGGATACAGAAATTGTAATACATTTATGCAATGGAATGCTACTCAGCAATTAAAAACAAGGAAATCATGAAATTTGCAGGCAAGTGGTAGAAACTAGAAAAGATCATCCTGAGTGAGGTATCCCAGAAGCAGAAAGACACACACTTTATACTCACTTATAAGTGGATATTAGGTATATAATGTAGGATAAACAAACTAACATCTGTACACCTAAAGAAGCTAAACAAGAAGGAGAACCCTGGCTAAAATGATCAGTCCTCATTCATAAAGGCAAACAGGATGGATATTTGAAGAGGGAGAAAACAGGGAACAGGACAGGAACCTACTACAGAGGGCTTCTGAAAGACTCTACCCAGCAGGGTATCAAAGCAGATGTTGAGACTCATAGCCAAACTTTGGGCAGAGTGCTGGGAATCTCATGAAAGAAGGGGCAGATAGAAAGACCTGGAGGTACAGGAGCTCCACAAAGCGAGCAACAGAACCAAAAAATTTGGCCAGTGGGGTCTTTTCTGAGACTGATGCTCCCTGCATCTAAGAACCATGCAGGGAGATAACCTAGAAGCCCTGCACAGATGTAGTCCATGGCAGCTCAGTCTCCAAGTAGATTCACTACTAATGGGAACAGGGACTGTCTCTGACAGGTAATCAGTGGCTGGCTTTTTGATCACCTTTGTGCTACTGTCACCCCTGAGGGGGGGAGCAGCCTTACTAGGTCACAGAAGAAGCCAGTCAGAGGGTCAAAAGAAAAGGGAGGAGGACCTCCCTATCAGTGGACTTGGGAAGGGCCATAGGAGGAGATGAGGGAGGAAAGGTTGAATTGGGAGAGGATGAGGGAAGGGGCTACAGCTGGGATACAAAGTGAATAAAGTGTAATTAATAAAAATTAATTAATTAATTAAATAGTTGTAACACATCTATCTGTGGGGATAGATCTTCAAAGAATATTTTTGTTTTTGTTGTTTCATCTGGAAACAAACAAACAAACAAACAACTCTGGATCACTAACAACTGGGAACAATAGAAGAACAGCAGGAGGTATCACCATCGATGACATTAAACTATACTACAGAGCTTTAATAATAAAAACAGCATGGTATTAGCAAAATAACAGATATATTGATCAATAAAATCAAATTGAAATCCCAGACATAAATTCTCACACATGTTGATACCTGATTTCTTATAAAGTAGCCAGAGATTCAAAATGGAGAGAGCATCTTCAACAAATTGTGCTGATCAAACTGTATGTTTGCATGTAAAAGGCAAATAGATACATGCTTATTACTCTGAACAAAGTGCAACTCCAAAAGCATCAGACTACAACATAAAACCAGATAAATTAAATCTCACAGAAAAGAAAATAAGGAATAGCTTTGAACTCATTCGCAAAGAAAAGACTTCCTGTACAGAACACTGTTTTCAAAGGCATTAAAATCAACAGTTAATAAATGGATCTCAAGAAACTGAAAATTTTCTGTAGGAAAAAAGGACATCACCTTTTGGACAAAATGTCTGTCTACAGTTTTGGAAAAGACTTTTACCAACTACACATCTGATAGAAGGCTAATATCCAGATTCCATAAAAATATTCAAAGAAAAGGCTACTCCTCTCTGAGGCCCCATGATGACTCCTGACTGAGCTACACTACATGGCCAAGCACAGCACCCCTGAGACCACTCCTGAGAAAAACCAGAGACCCAGAAATCCCCAGTGCCAGTAAGACGAGCAAGTAAGTGGTGGAGAAATGGAAGAGAAATAGAAGCAGAAGGATGTGGGCACAATGAAGAGAGGAGGAACTGGAGACTCAAGCATAGTGAGGAACAGCCTGATGTGAGTATGGTGAAACCATCTAAGGGTGTGGTGAGGTCCTGGCCTATGCTGCCACCAAGAGCCATGTCTGGATCAGCTGTTCCACAGCGTGAGAGTCTGTTAACACCAAATGTCAGGCAGACACCCCTGCTCTGGGCTGCTGACCAAGGCCAAGTTAATGTCTGAAGGCTGTGGAGAACTTGTCCCACCGCTAGCCTGGGCAACATGGGAGAGCTGAGGGCACAAGGGTGGGAAAGTGACTGCTGTCCTTTGCCAGCTGCAGTACTCAGGAGAGTGGCAATACACCTTGCCCAGGAAGCACAGTGGAGCTGGCTGTGATTGCCAGAGTCTGGGGTGAGTTGGCCCTGAGGGTATGAACATGGCAGAGCTGGCCCTGACCCTCACCGGCTGTAGCTCTCAGGAGAGTGAAGTTTAGCAGAGACCAGAGGCCTCGAATTAAACCCAGGACTCATTGAAATGAACATTTACAAGCAAATGAGTATGGTCAAAAGGGTAAACTGTGGATACACTGTGACACACTACAGATTCCACAATGAGATTTTTTTTTTTTTGTTTCTTTTGTAGGTGAGGTTTCATGGGAAGAGAGTGGGAATGAAGGGGTGGAAAAATGAGTGGGATTGGGATGCATGATGTGAAATTCAGAAAAAATCAATAAAAAGTTAGAAACATAAAAATAAAATAAAAATTAATTGCTTATCAGATCTTGATTTAACTTTAGTAAGTGATATGTATTGAGAAAATTATCCACTTACTTTAGATTTTACAATTTGGTGGAATATAAGTTTTTTAACTTGTGTCTTGTGAATTTCTGAAGTACTTAACTTGTTGAAAGTCATATAAGGTCAGTAACGAAATATGTTCTTTTCTAAATTTTTATTTATTTACTATTATTATTTGTTTGTGAAACAAGGTCTCTGTATTTGGTGGTGGCTGTTCTTGATGTCACTGTGTAGACCAGGCTCTCCTGGAACTCACTCTGTAGAGCAGGCTGGCCTGAAATTCTGCATGTAGACAAACTGACCTGGAATTCGCGGAGCTCCTCCTACCTGTGTTTCACCATTGCCGCAGTTAAAGTTGTGCACCAGCACATCCTGCTCTAGTGTTTAATTTTGATGGGTTTGCCCCTTTTCTGTTTTGATGGTTTAAGTACAAGTTTACAAAGCTTTCATATCCTGATTTTTTTTTCCTGTAAGTATTTAAAAACTTAGAGTATCATCAATGTGATCTTCAAATTTAGTCATTTTCACCTTTAACTTAGTCTTACTAATAAAGTACTAATAAATCATGAAGTCTGCATATAGCTGGATAAATCAGTAAGCACTTCTAAGACTGTTAGATTAACCGTGACCCTTTTTGTTTTTAATTCTGTACATACAAATCTCTGGATATTCACACATATTTCTGAAATTAGAACTTCTTGTGTCTGATATTGAGCTCATTGCTTGGGATAAAATTGGTCGTGATGTGCCCTGTGCTATTCTTAAGATTAAAATTAACAAGAAAAAACAAAGGACTTAGCCATAATGGAAGGAAGAGAGGCAATTTATGAAGCTGTGTTTCGAGTGCTATACAATCAAGTCAAGGAGATGGATTGTTTCTGAACAGAAGAGTATCGGGTCTATGAAGAGACTCCATTTCTTTTGCTGTTTAAAAGATGAGTACACTTTCACTATGAGAGAAGACACAGAGGCCAATGTGGGGCAGGTTACAACGATTTTGAAATACATAGATAATTGTGACTGGCCCAGAGCAATTTAAACTGTATGTATGCACTTTTTTTTATTCTAGATAAACTTTAAATAAAATTAACTTTCTTATAAAATAGAGACCCAGGTCAATCCTTTTTGTTTAGTGTTGAACAAGCAGCAGCTTGGGTTCTGGGCCACTGGACTCCTCCTAGCTCACTAGCTCCTCGTACTTCTGGCTGAGCTCCTCTGCATCCCAGAGAGGCGTCCTCCTCACTGGAGACGAGGTCCAGGTCCTTATTGGTAAGTCTACCCTACTCCCAGCCACAGCCTTCACTTGACTCATTTTTGCCTGAAAATGGAAGTCCCTTAGAAGACCAAAGAAGTCAAACGAAACTGGGGCCCTTCCTCCAAAATAATTTCCTGAAGACAACATCTGGATTCTGGAATGTGAAGCCAAACTCAAACCGACTATCAAATGACTTCTGCCAACTCCTCCAGCACCATTTAATCCTTCTTTGCTGTATTTGTCAGAAACATCCTGCTTTTTTGCATCGGGTAACACTTCCTATGCCTCAGCTACTTGTTTGAATTTTCCGCTCTGTTTCTTCTTTATTTTCAGGATTTTTGTCTGGTTGCCATTTAAGTGCCTGTTTCTGATACACCTTTTTTTTAATTTTTATAAGTTTTATTTATAGTTTATAACGTATAACAATTATTAGTTCATCAGTATTTTTTTTAATTTTCTTTTATTTTTATTATTAGTTTATTTACTTTGTATCCTAGCTGTAGCCCCTCCCAATCCCATCTTCCTTCCCTTCCTCCCTCCCTCCCTCTTCTTCTCCTATACCCCTTCCCAAGTCCAGTGATAGGGGAGGTCCTCCCTCCTTCCATCTGACTCTGGTCTATCAGATCACGTCAGGACTGGCTTCATTGTCTTCCTCTGTGGACTGGTAAGGCTGCTTGCTCCCTCTTCAGGGGGAGGTGATCAAAGAGCCAGCCCAGAGTTCATGTCAGAGATGGTCCCTGTTCCCAGTACTGGGACCCTATAGGAAACTAAACTGCCATGAGCTACATCTATGCGGGGGTAATGTCCTCAGTTGAGGCATGTCTCCGACACGCAGAACTTCATAGTAATCCATCCACCGTGCTTTAACAGTGTTGGAACAAATTCGAAGATGTGGCTGCGAAGCAAAGGGGGAAGTGGGTGGCGGTCTCTCACCGCTTTGGCACAGCTGTGCTGGTGGCTGTGGTGGCATCTTCTCGAACTTTCCTTTCTTGCCACTTAAACATTAAATGAACACTAAATGAAATTATTCTTGCCACATTTTTTTTTAATATTTGGAAACAAGCTACTTCATAATGAACTATTCTCTCCTATACACTCTTGATTATTATGGATGGTTTTGAACACATATCTGGATCCTTTAATGCCAGTTGTGTACCTAATTGAGGCCTATTGGGATAAACTTGCTTCCTTATTATGATGATTCCTCTCTTCTAAAACACTAGATCTGCCGGCAAAAACATTACGTATGCGACCATTACTGAGAGCATGATAGTGTTAACATTAATATCATGATTGTCAATTGGTTTTGTATGACAATTTTTATTATATTCAAAATTTAGAAGTCATTTGTGTCAAGACATTTATTATTCATGTAATAAAACATTAATAAATATTTATGTAGGTTTCAGTGACCTAATTATGTTTATTCAACAACAAAAAAATTATGTTGGTTTATTTTCCTCAAAGTACACTAATACTTCCTATAACTTATGTTAAGAAAGTGAAAAGAAAGAAGAAAGTACCATGGAAAAGACAATTGAAAACAAAGTCTCATGATGAAAAAGGAATTTTTAGTTTTATGTTCAATAGATCTCTAAAGCTTCAAAAACTTCCTGCAATCTATCTGCTCAGACAGATCAAGGAGGCATTATAAGAAATCTACAGTAGAAAAAAAAAAAAGTCAAGGAAACATCGCAGGTATAAAACAGATTTTTTTTCATAAAAAATCATTTCTATGACATATTTTCTACAAATGCACAGCACTTGCCTTGTGCAGGTGTTCCTGACAAATAATTCAGGCAAGGAGACATCAGAGTACTAAAAATCTGATTTTTTGACCTATCCTTTTCATACAAGTGAGTTTTTAAATTCAAGTTGTAAATGCTGATGCAGAGTATGGCTTTTCTTTTTGCTACTGTCATTTGAAAACAGAGAAGAATTTAAATGTCAATATAAATGATTTTCTAAATATTCAATGTTCTGGAAATCACAAATTCTGAAGTTTTTATTTCATAGAGATGTCAGGACTTTCAAAGGTTCTAAAATATGTCATTTGCTCTTATTTCTGATGTACAGTTCTATGATAACCATTAAATGTAGCCAAGGAATGTTCCTTTAAATTTGAGTCACTCAGAAAGAGATTTTTCAAAACCATAATAACAACAAATTCATTACTAAAAGGAAGGATTTATTCCCCAAGTTTCCCTGCAAAAGTCAATCATGCCTGCAGAGGAATTTGATTAATGGAGCATAATCTACAGATGTTATAGAAGCATTGTAAGTGAGAATGTTAATTATCTAACTTTTTAGCAGAAAGATAAGAGTTTAACCTTTAGAAAAAAAAAAAAGAAAGACAAGACTAAATAACTCATGGGGAATTAATAATGGAGTAGTGAGTTCCTACATTCACAATGGCCACTGAAATCTATTCCCGGTGACAACTGAGAGAAACTCATGAGCATCCACTGTTACCAAGTCTGACACTGAAATGTTGTCAGCCTCTTCAGCTCCGTCACAACTAAGAGGCTACATCTCTAAAGTGCTCAAGGACACCAACATGTACACTAGAGGAAATTGATTATGATGGCTTTACTTAAAGACAAATTGAAAGTCTAAGACTCAGGAACAGCCAACCTGAGTACTTTGTAATAATTTGTTCTTTAAAAAAAATCACAGTTTTCTATGATCCAATGCACAGTATTTGGAAGGCTTTGTACATGTGTGTGTGTGTGTGTGTGTGTGTGTGTGTGTGTGTGTGTGCGCGTGTGTGTGTGTGTGTGTTTGTCTATGGGATCCTTGTTTTAGGTAGATAGATGCTTTTGTTAATTTTGTTTTTAATAAAATCTCTGTGAAATATTTATATGTAGTAAAATGCCAATTATTCTGCCTAAGGTCAAAGTTCATATAAAAAGTAAGCTTCCCTTTAAAAAAAAAAAAAAAAAAAAAAGATTTCCTTGAAATTCATTAGACAACCCTCCTCATTTTGAGTATTGGGTCTTCAAATATTTTGTCTTCTGCCTTTCTCTCTCTCTCCCTCCCTGTGACATAGAAGTAAGCTGATTCTTTTTAAAATTATTCATTAATTATTTATTACAATTTATTCACTTTATATCCCGGCTGTGACCCCCTCCCTCATCTACTCTTTTCCTGTTCTTCCCCTATGTCCCCTCTGTCTGACTCTAGCCTATCAGGTCTCATCAGGATTGGCTGCATTGTCTTCCTCTGTGGCCTGGTAAGGCTGCACCCTCCAGGAGGAGGTGATCAAAGAGCTTGTCACTGAGTTCATGCCAGAGACTGCCCCGCTCCCCTTACTAGGGACTCCACTTGGAGACTTAGTCTATGGAGCCCAACACAGAGGGCCTCTGAAAGACTCTACTGATTGTGGTATTGAAGCAGAGGCTGAGACTCATAGCCAAACATTGGGCAGAGTGCATGGAATTTTATGAAAGAAGAGGGAGATAGAGACTGAGGGGACAGGAGCACCAAAAGGAGACCAACAGAGAAAAATAACAATAAACAAACAAACAAAGAACCTTGGCCCTAGGGGCCCTGCAGAGACCTATACCTCAACCAAGGACAATGCATGGAGAGGACCTAAAACCCCTACTCAGATGTAGTAAGCTGATTCTTAAGTTTTCAATTCCCATGATGACTGCCCAGTTATCTCTCCAGATGAAATGAGCTGTCATCTGTATGTCATGAAAGCATACTCCACTGCTTACCATGTATAGCAAATATCAGCTCAAGTATATAAAAACATATTTATTTTTCAATAATTGAACATAATATCTATGCTAAGATCACAAGAACTGAATTCCAACCACTTGAAAGATATTTTTTTTTCCGTATTGCTTTTAGGTTGTTCCAGGATTTCAGGATTGAAGGATATTCTGTTGACATGTCCTGTCTGTTATTTGCTGAGATTCCTGTTCCTATCAGCACTATAATCTCTCCTTCCCTTAACCCTGGATTCTTTTGGCCTGAGACTCTGTGGAAATTATTCTTCATCTTAAATTACTACTGGGTGTGCGAAAGTCTGTTCACTTCCCTGTAGACAATCTACTTGGAGTTTTTAAGAGATTTTTTTCATCCATCTTTGCTTATAAGAAAGCAAAATAAAAGCAAAAGAAAAAATAGCCTTATATGAATACGTTCACACCACTGAGAGTAAGGATGAAGTATCTGTGCTCCCTTCGTATAGGGAAGACTCCTTGATTCTAGGATAAAGGATGACATTATCATTTAAACTCAAAATGATATCTCTTCTCATAATTCACTTCCCCATTACCTTCTGCAGATAAGACACTTTAAAACCCACTATCTTCCTCCTAAACGTATCAGCTTTCTTTGTGCATACTTGAAATAAAGTGTTTTGCCATCTGCTAACCCCAAACAAAAATATCTAAATAACCTAAGATTGTTAGTCATTCCATAACATAGAAACACAATCCTATGAGTTCAAATATCACACTGGCTCTCAAATGGGTTACTTATTTGTGCCCTCTCTCTCTCTCCTACAGTAGGTAAGCTAATCCCTTGTCCTCTTTTGTTCCTTTTATCCAAACTACTGCAGTAGCTCCAAACTGACACAATGCCCGCAGACTTGTCTTCTATTCACTCTATGGAAAAAATATTTTTTGAGAACACCATATCATAAGACTATGTAAATATTTACTTTGAAGCTTCACTCTTCTCCATGCTACTTGTCCATTAAGAACTGTCAAGCCTAGACTTTAATAGGAGTTTTTTCCTAATTTACCATCACCTCCAGCCCCTAAAAAACACCTGCCTTCAAATACATTTTGATGTAATTTTTCATATTATTCTCCTGTCAAGACCATAATAGAACAGGTGAAGAATGCACCATGTTAAGAACGAGAGTTTTGGTGCTCTATGTAACCCATTGACCTTAGTACAGCAAACTAATTAAACTGAAATGACTCCCAGCCTCTCCAGCCAACATAACTAATTCTGGGTTATCCTATCCCATCTTCATGTTCAGCTTTTCCTTGGTGTTTTGAATGAGAGTATTCTTCTCTCAGTGAATATCTTGTATGACTCTCCATTGTATTCTTGTGTGTGTGTGTGTGTGTGTGTGTGTGTGTGTGTATAATTAATCAAAATGCTAAAAGAAGACATTAATTAATGCCATGGAAAACAAGAACATTTTTAGGGAAAAACAATTAGGTATCCTAAATGACTTGGCAGTAAATAGCACCTACACAGTAATAATAATGCAAATATCATATATTAATCATCAAAAATGACAGTGAAACTATCAGAGGTAGAAAATTTGCAGAAAAGCAAATAACAGAAAGTCAAAAGGTAATATCTAAAAGGGAGACGTGAGGAAGAAGAACATAAATACATTATTTGGCAATATAGCTACATGTACACAGGCTGTGAGGGACAATCTGGAGGGAATCTAGTGAGCGCAAGAACCTCTCCACAAACTTGAAAACCCTGCTTGGCCAACCTTCACTTCACTGCTTCAGGTCTGCAGTGTGAGCCAACTTCCCAGCCTTTTAGGAAATCTCTAATGAAACTGAATTGATTGTCAGCACTCCTGGTGTGTAGGAGTCAGACTTCTTGGCTCTGCTTTGTCTGTTACACTCTTGTCCTGCTGGTTTCTAGGCTCTAAAGATTTTTGCCGTTGGCTCTGTTATTGCCTCTGTTCCATTCTACTTGTCCCAGTGGGATTACACCTTCAAACTATATATATATTTCCTAAATGTTTAGTGGGTGTCTCAAATAGAAAAGTTGTCACTGCGTGCAAGTAGCCTATTTCGCCTGTGATGTTTCTCATCCTTTTCAGAAGTTCTCCTGTCATTCCTTTCATAAAAACATTTTCATTCAGTTAATTAAGTTATCTAGTACATGTAGCAGCAAACTTCAGAAATGCGTGCAAATTTGTAATTGTTGCTCAAGTCAGTTCTGGTCTTCTTTATGTTAGAACTCACAGGGAACAAGACTGTGAGGCGTTTTCTCCCCGCTTGTTTTCTTTTCTGCTCTGTTCAACATCCTGCCTGTGGAGAGTTTGGAGGGTGAAACAGCTGTAGAATGGGCAGGCTATGCTATATGGAATGACTGGAACAGCAGTGATCTGGGGTAAGCATCTGCTGCCACGTGTGTTTCCCGAAGGTCATTTTACCTTTGTGACTTCCTGCACAAGGTCTTTGGGAAAACATTAGGCTCTTACTTACGGCCCCAGAAACACTGAAGCGTGGCTCACCTTGGACTCTCCTCTACGACGCTCTCTACATGTTCCGCCTCAACCTTGAGCGATCACCTGGTACAGACTCCTTCTTCTATTTCCTTGGTCATTCCGGCCAAATCCTCTTGCACACGGCTCTTTCTCAAGCTGTGTGTGATCTGCAGTTCCTTTGCTTTTACAGCGTTTCATGTAATGCATACGATGGCCACATCTCTGCTCGGTGCTTCTAGACAGCACCACCAGGTCAAAACCTTGGCATTCAGTCTTTCAAAGATTAAATTCTGAATTCTTTATGACTATAGGTTCAGGTGATCTACAGCATTATGGTGATGCTACTGAGTTTAAAATATGGCAAGAGAAAGCATATTACTGCTTCATTACCTAAGTGGTAAGAATGCTACCAGAATATAATAAATTGCTCCAAAGAAATATTTTTCTTAAGCTCCTCAATATCAGTGCTTCATTGCTTCCAGTGTATATGAAGCTATGTGTTATTTTCTTTTAAGACTGTCATGTGTATCTCAAGTTATGAATCAGTGTTAACAAGTCTGAGATAACTCACATTATAAGTAAGTAGTAATGACTTTCCACATCGGAATTATTTCTTTCTCATTGTCTCTCTTCATGTTGAGGTTTTAGTTAAACATGAAATACAAAGAATTATGGACTTTTTTTTGCAGAAATCAAAACTATTATTTGTTATGAATTTAGTTTACTAGGCATAATACTATAGGATGGCTTTCCTCTTGGCTAATATATCTAGAATGTCACTTGTAGTCCTTGTGAGTGATCTCAAGAGTGCCTTTGCACAATAAGACTGTGGTCAGCTCCCTGTGCTGGGCCCCACTGAAGCCATCAGGACAGAGGGCATGCATGTCTTCACAGTTCACGTCCAGACTGTTATTTATTTTTGAGGAGGCTGGGTCTCCTCATAGGGCCTCAGAAACTTAAACTTGCAGTCCAGATATGCTGCTGAGCACAAGAAGCAGTGTCCAGAATGTAGATATTGACAGTATCTGCCATTACCTACTCTTGGGTATTAAGTTAGAAGACACACAGCTAGTTCAGAACCTCCACATGGTTCTCTGCCCTTCCCAGACCCCAGACTTCTCACTGTCAAAGTACATGGTACATAGTGCTGATAAAATCTGGATAAACAATGGATATGATACTCTGTGATTAGGGAGAATATGTCCTGTATGGCTTTGGCACTTTCTGTGATGAGCATCTGCACCAACTGGGGCTGACTAGCTTCATCAAGGTGGAGTTGGTCATGCAGCACAGGCCTAGACTAAGATTATCTTCTAGACCTAAGGGGATACATATGTCAGCACCCTTTGAAGACTGAATTTCTCAGGTTCTCAAATATCTACATGTGGATCACTGGCAATGAAATGGTACACACCTACTTCTGGATATGCTTGTTTATACCCCAGTGTCATTTGGGGTGATTCTTTTTTCCCTTCCATGACCTTCACAGGGAAGTGGTTCTCCATAGGCAGGGTCTTCAGAATCAGATAAACACCGTTGTTCACATCAGTCCATTCACAGGATGGAAGTGCGTCTGTCATGTCAGAGGCTATTTCCCTGTCAGTTCAGGTCACTGAGACCTATGTCCAGGGTTGTATAATGGTGAAGAGGGGATAATGTTAGTCTTGTTTACCTTGTTTCCACTGCTCTCTTAATCTTGTCTTTCATAGGTTGAATTTTATGACTGGCATGTGTAGCACTTCACTTTTCATGGTCTTGATTTCACTGTTCTGTTACCATATTCTCCTTCCAAGTCACTTAGAGTCACATGTTGTATTTTACATCTCTTTCCTCCTAACTAGCCACTGTTAACAAATTACTTAAATGATAGCATTAACTATAACGAGCCACAGAAGTCTTTTTGTCTACACAAAAGCAAGTGTTTTCTAAGTAGATATTAGAAATGTTTACATTTGCATGCATGATTCCTGTCAAGTGTCAACACAAGAGTACTCAACTGTAGAAAAGTATAGAAAATAGCCTCAGACACATTAGGTAAAATTTCTCTCATTTATATCTTTTATACTCACTCAATGAAATCAAGTGCTGGCTTTAGTTGAGAAAAACTGAGACATTTGTTCGTGGATGGCGTAATTATTATTGGTATATAAATGCCTTCAGTGATCAGAGAACTGAAAAATCAAGAGGTTAGAAAAGCAGAAATAAAATAACCCAAGGATCCAAAGGTGTGTATGTACCGTATCAATATGTGTATGCACGGATACAAGTGTGCAAGGCTGGGGGGCTATGCATTGGGTAATATAATCTACAAAGTCCATATGACCTGTGATAACAGAGCAACGAATCTGATGACCCAGGCCCAAAGCAAGGCTTGTGACAGAGAGTAAATGTTTCACCTTAAGCAAGTGGTGAATACATGAATATTCATTTTATCACTATTCCTTCAAAGTAAGCTTTCTTTTGTATGCTCTATACTTTGCAGATTTTTTAGAAAAGTGTTTTTCTTCTAGCACAGAAAGAGATGTTTTGCTTATTAAGGAATTTGTATAAGACCACCTTGCATCAGGCATTTGTATCAAGCCACCTTAAGCCTTGAGAGATTAGAGAGAAGGGAGGAAGGATTCAGGATGTCTCCTCCCTATTCCTTTTTTAGGTGGCTTACCTTCCATGGCTATGTCTGTTCCTAAGTTCCTGCAGTTTCAGTCTGGGCTTTCACATTGCTATCTTCTCTCCTTCCCTCTCTGGCTCATGCACAACAGAAGAGTCTTGGTTTTTCCCATTCCTGCTTTTCTAATCCTTTTGCTTGGAAGGTAAGCTACCTCAACGAACATGGACAGTCAAGCCTTTTTTTTGAAAGAAACTGTGAAAAAGCTAGCAAGGCTGTTTCTGAATTCAGGATCTGACCATAAAAGATGAAATAATCATAAATTTTCTTTCTTTTTTTTTTTTTTGCAAAAAGGTAATTAATATGCTTCCGTGAGTTTTTTAGTATTGTATTCAGGCCTTGCTACTGGCATGTTCAAAAGAAGGAGCCAACACTAAGAATTACTGCAAAAGAAAAGAAAAAAGATGCGACTGTTAAGGGTACCCATTCTGCAAAGGGGTTCAAGAAGAAAATATGCTAAGTACATGAGGAAGATTGGCCATTTCTCCCCAAAGAAAAGCTTTAAATGGAAGCAAGAGAGACTTAAAAATCACTCCCATAAACAATAGCAGGACTGTGTGGCTCATTGAGGACTGAAATAATCCCCCAGCAGCGCAGTGAGTTTTCATTGATGTATAAGTGCTTGCCTATTATTCATAACAATGAAGGGGACTAATTTAACACAAGAATGTAGACAGAGAAGCAATGCTGGCTTAATAATAGGTTCGTTCTCAGCAGGAATTTCTCTGCATGAGCAGGAGGAGTAAGGATTATTGTGGAAGGGGGAGGGAAGCAGAGCTAGATGACTGTAAAGTCCCATGGCCTCTTTGCTTAGAAGTCTATTATACGAATGTGCTGAGGAGCTGTTTCAGTGCCCTTCTGTGTGAGTCAAGAAATGTGACTTCAACTTGACACACTACAAATGGTAAGACTGGGTAAAGGTGGTAGACCTCAGGGATGTCTGTTACTGGTTGTTACCTTCAGAGTTTCGTTGACAAAAGATGAAAGTAGTCCCCAGTGTATACAGCCACAGGTGTACAACCTTAACTTGGGTAGAGAGCAGCAGGGGAAGGAAAGGTATGCCCTTCACTGGAATCCAATTTGTTAAAGGAAACTGTACATTCTATGAAACTATTTACCCTGATTTGGAAATTAGCGGTTGCCTTAGCAACACTTGAATCCCATGAGGCTCACACATACAGTGCTAATTTCAATTCATGGACACCTTCACGGGTGAAAAATGCAAACAGTAACTTGAGCATCCCATTTGGCATGCCTCTCATAGGAAATGAGATTTTCCTCAGCCAATAAAGCCATCGTGATAGTAGCTCCCACTTATTGCTACCTCTCCATACCAGGTGATACACTGCTAGCTTCATGTCTGAGAGCATTTGAAGGGCAATGCAAACCTGAAATCTGGAGATATGACTCCATTTCACAGATGAAAAGTAAGCTGCAGACAGGCTCCCTCCCATCTCCGAGGTCACTCAGTAGTCACTGCTGAATTCAGCTCAGACCTGACTAACTTCAAACTTCCATGCTGTTTTCGCACTTCCAATGTGGTTAAGAATCAAGATGTTTAATAGCTGCAAAGTCCATTGAGATTACCCTGAACATTGTCCTTGGTTGAACTATGAAATTAAGTAAACCAAATGCACAAGAGAACATGCATTTCATTCAAGGCCACATAGCCAAAACCAAAAGAACTCAGATGACAATTTAGATTTCTGGATTGTGTTGGAGACATCATTGATTGCAGACTACCTGTGAACCCCCACTTTGTGATCATCTCAGTGTTGTACTGTGTCTTTTTCATTGCATTGTGACTTTTCCCATCAGACTAAACAGTGGGTTGCTGTTGAATGAAAGAAGGAACAAATGGAAGTTTGTTTCACATCCTTCATCTTTTTTTAGCACAAATGCTAAGGAATAGGTTTGACAGGGTCCGAACTACATGCGATATTAAGGTGCTTAGACTGAAAATCTTCAGCATCACTTTCCCTCAGTCATAAGGGACAGAACTACATCACCTTGCCTTACCTTTTCTGTAAACAGCATTGCCTCCAATATGTGGAAGGAATTAGTATTTTGCCCCAAATAATGAGACAGAACAAAAAAAATCTTAATCTACTTCTAATTTATGTTTGTTTTGGCTTTACTCCATTTCTCCTGCTTTTTAAATTTTATTTTATTATGAGCATATCTGTGACTTCATGATTTTATGTATAGCTTATGCACTCAGGTGCCTGTACAGAGCAGAGGGTGCAGGATCCCCAGGAAATGAAGTCACAGGCAATTTTGACCTCTGTGATGTGGACACTGGGAACCAACCCTAGGTCCTCTGCAAGGATAGTAAACATTCTTAACATCTAAGTCATACCTCCAGCCCCATAAATTTACTTCATAAATCATAATTTCTTATTCTGAGATAAACATATGAAAGCCTTTCATCCCATTATTTAACAACTTCACACTTCTTGCCTCATAAGAGTTTGGTTTATGTATTGTATGCTCAAGTGGGCACTGGTATCTTTAAAAAGAAAATTCGTGCTTTATATCAAGAATTTTCAAAAATTTACTGTGTATGTTTATCTCGTGGAGAAATTATAAAGTTCAAACCAAAATACATTTATGTCACAATGAAATCTACTCTTAGAATAAACCCCTGTGTCATTCCGGTGTCTTAGATGATGCTCTATAGACTGGACATTGGGAAGAGTGTTCTTTAAATCAGGCTGCAGTATGTTTGCTATCGTACTCAATCTCTAGACCCATAATAAAATTAATAAGACTTCATATTTTAATGTTATGCACGATCCATTAGCATGTGTTCCTTCTCATACAGAACTTTTGACTAACTTATTTATCTTAGTCTTTAAACACTAAAAATTATATAGGAAAAGATTTGTTGGTATAGTTGTTTTGAGGCAGTTTCTCCTCTGTAGCTTGGGCTGGTTTTGCACCTTCAACAATCTCCCTGTCTCACCTCTCTGAATGTTGTCGTTGTAGGCATGAGTTATCATGAATGGCTACAGGTAAAATTCTTTTTCTTCACCACCACCTTCCCACCATGTTGTAAGTTTTGATCACACATTTCTTGATGCAGAGAAATTAGTGTGGTGATAGCACAATCATGAGAACTATGTCCTATGGAAAAAGAAAACTGACCCAGAAACAAGAAACTAGAACCTTGGGCCAGCTTAGTGCAATGTAGTAAGAAAAATCCATTAAAAAAGTAATATATCTTTGCTCCCATTTTCTTATCTTTGAAATGAAGTCATTAAGTGACATCTTCCATAGGCCTCTTTCTTTTCTCTGATGTTCTTCATTACTCTCTGTACTATGTGTTTCACATATTTTCTTCACCAACTATAACTAAAACTGAATGAGACTAAGTACTGGAAGGATTATGTTGTGATCGTGTATTAAAAGTTAAATATATTCAATCCAAAACACTAAATGTTTCTTATTTGCTCTTCCAGGCTGGGTGCACACTCAGCTGCTCATGTCATAAAGCACGCCCAAACACATTTTCTTTCCATCATGCAAGACTCACATTCATGAGGATCCCATCTGTGTCTGCAGCAGTCAGCCTGTAGTTGGTAGGAACACAAGAGTCAAATGGCAGATTCACTTTGCCTCTGGGTTTTCACAGGATTACATTTTTTTTTAAACCACTACCCTGCTTTCTGGGTCTGACATGCCTTTCTCCATATTACCAGAGTTCCTGTGCCACCATGCTGTCACTTTTGCCATATTGTTGTCTAGCTCTCCAAAGTCCCCTGCTTCAAAATCCCATTAAGACCTGGCCTCCTCCACAGTACCCTTATGCTCCCAAATTGCCATTCGTTCTCTGATTTTTATCTATATCTAAATTCTACTTTCAAATGCTTTCTGTAAAGTTTAAAATATATTTTCAGTTAATCCTAAACAGAACAATGTAGATAACCTTTATTTACAATTCTTGCATTAGCCTCCCAAGTTCTGGCATTACAAGTATGAGTCACCAAACGTGATACCTGCAATTCTTGATGTATTAATAAAATAAATAGATCCTTTTTCTTCCTAACCCTCCATCCTACTATGAAATAGTGCCTTTGTACCTAATTAGATGTATCTTTGCTTTGTGTATGAGGGAAGAAACCACTTAACTGAAAGAAACCGGTATGGTTCACAAGGTCATTGAGTTAGTCAAGACTTAGCAATTCATTCATTAATCAAACATTTGCTGTTCCTTTACATATGCTAAATACTAGACTAAGGCTTAGGCAATCTAAAAGCAAAACATGAGCAAAATTAACTTTTAAAATCTATGATATAAAGTAGAGAGTGATTTCTGTTTTGATAAGATAAAAGAGCAGCTTAATAAAAGAGATGATCTTAGGACACAGATTAATCTGAACTTGACCACTGGCCCTGCTACTTACAAACTGTGTGAGCCATAGTAAGTTACCTTATCACACTGACAACCAGTTTCTTCAACTTAAAGATCCTCAAAGTATATATATATTCTCTGAATACTGTTTAGGAAAAACAAATCTAAAGAATCTATCCAGGAACCAGTGTGACTTTCACAGCAAGCATGATATACCTGGAGACTATTGCCATTTTCTATTATAAAGATGCAGATAAATTGAGATCATATTACACATATACTCAAAAATGATTTTCAAAACCCAAAGTGCCAAGAGGTACGTGATCTGCTTTGCTGACCATACTCCACTGACTAGCCCCATACTTATGAGTATACAGGCCGCACAAATTAGACATGATGGGTTATTCGAACAAAGAGAAGGACACATGAAGTTGGGGAGGGAGAAGAGAAGTTAGGATGGATCTTGGCGGTGTTAGGGAAATTGGAAGGTAAGTATAATAAAAAAATGGACCACAACTATGAAATTCTCAAAGAATTAATAAAGATATTTAATTTTTAGAATAGCTCTAAAGGACAAGAACAAATATGATGAAAGAATGATTAGAGTAGGATTGTAGCGATTATTGAACAAAGAGCAGAGCTTGCACAAAATGAGGAGAATCCCATGAGAGTTTGCAAATGGCTAATGAGTCCCTGCTACGAAAGCAAGGAACTAAGAAAATAACTGGTAAGGGAAACAAACAAACAAAAAACAGACACGGAAGGACTCTAGAGCCATACACAGTAACACACATGGCTGATTGCCTGGAATGTGCCTAGGCTATCCCTGCTATACCAAATAATAACAATAGTGTAATCGCTCATTCTAATCTTATGTGATAAACTGTTGTGGAATTTTTGGTTGTGCTGTGTGGATATGTTTTGTTGTGGACCCAAGTGTGGGATGCGGGAAAGATCTGTCCATCACTGAAAAGCCGCCCTGTAAGAAATGTATGATCCTTCCAACAGGAAACTTTCCTGCAGGGGGCGTAGTTTTTAAAATTTATTTTTATTTTTTAAATATTAGTTACAGTTTATTAACTTTGTATCCCAGCTGTAGCCCACTCCCTCATTCCCTCCTAATCCCACCCTCCCTCCTTCATCTCCTCCCTGCTCCTTTCCAAGTCCACAGATAGGGAAGGTCTCTTCCCCTTCCATCTGACCCTAACTTAATCAGGACTGGCTGCAATATCCACTTCTGTGGCCTAGCAAGACTGTTCCTCCCTCGGGGGTGGGGGGGATGGTTTGAGGTCAAAGAGCCAGCCTTTGAGTTCATGTCAGAAAGAGTCCCTGTTCTCCTTACTAGGATACTCACTTGGATACTAAGTTACCATGGGCTTCGTCCCAGCAGGGGTTCTAGGTTATATCCATACATGGTCCTTGGTTGGAAATAAAATCTCATAAAAGACCCCTGTGCCCAGATATATTAGGTCCTTGTGGAGCTCCTGCCCTCTCCAGGTCATACTAACTCCCCCCTCTTTCATATGATTCCCTGCACTTTGCCCAAAGTTTGGTTATGAGTCTCAGCATCTGCTTTGAAACACAGCTAGGTAGAGTCTTTCAGAGGCCCTCTGTGGCAGGCTGTCCTGTTTCCTGTTTTCTCTAGATGTCTATCAGTGAAGGAATGGATACAGAAATTGTGGTGCTTTTACACAATGGAATACTACTCAGCAATTAAAAACAAGGAAATCATGAAATTTGCAGGCAAATGGTGGGATCTAGAAAAAATATCCTGAGTGAGGTATCCCAGAAGCAGAAAGAAGATACACAAGGTATATACTAACTTATAAGTGGGTACTAGACCTATAAGATAGGATAAACATACTAAAATCTGTACACCTAAAGAAGATAAACAAGAAAGGGGCCCCCGGGGTAAGATGATCAATCCTCACTTAGCTAAGACAAATGGGATGGACATTGGAAGAAGGGGCGTGGTTTTTGCCATCTGAAAAATATCCTGGTACAGACTCTGAGAAGGTATGATAGAAGCCCACACAGAGAGATGGCTTTGCATGCCAATGCTTTGCAATGCTTTTCTATGCTTTACATCACCACACTTTGCTTCCCATGTGGGCTCCCTAGGAAGGGGAGCAGAGGGTGTCTCTGACATGGACTCAGTGGCCAGCTTTTTGATCACCTCTGACCTCCAAGCTGGCCTAACTAGGCTACAGAGAAAGAGAATCCCGACAATTCCTGATGAGATGTAATGGCTAGGATCAGACAGTGGGCTAGGGGAGAGACATAGGGATGAAAGAGGAAGGGAGGGTGGGACCTGGAGGAGATGAGAGAGGAGATACAGCAGGGATACAAAGTGATTTTAAATTGTAATAAATAACAATAATAAAGAAAAAATTTTAAAGACCCTTTAAAAAAGAAACGCTCCAGAGATGGCTTCCAGTAAGCCTTTGTTGCTGTTGATTCATGATGCCTTTGCTGAATCATGTCATTGCTGCTGATTTGTGCTGCTGTCACTGTTTCTAGTTTGCTGCTATCTGCTGCTGATTGCTGCTGTTGTTTGCTGTTTGACTGGACTGTTGATATCCTGAGGAAGAAGAGCGGAATTGCCCCAAAGAACTATGTCTAAAGAGGTCCACATTCCCAGTCCCTGTTAACCTTCTTTCTCTCCTACCTAAGGTCAGTGGGTAGGTCAGTGGGTAGGAAAGGAGGTAGAGAAGTTTAATAACCCTAAATAATGTAGGTTTCAAAAAATCAAAGCCCACAATAAACTATATGCTCTATTATTCATCATGGGGTAGGTTTGATTATTCACCCAATCAAACTAGAATTTACATTAAATTCTTCTGCTCTAAAATGGACAATAAAAAAAAGTTATTCTGGATTTAGGCTGTTCAGGAACCCACAGTCATATACACTTCTAGTTTCCTATATCAGAAATGCCACCCTGGATAAGCTTAGGCTTGTTTTTTATTCTATATTATTATCATTACTATTATTATTATCATTATCTCATATATCACATCACAACTGCAGTTCCTCCCTACCTGGCTCCCAGTATCACCCCTACCTCCCATCTCCCCCAGATTCATCCTTCCTCCGCCTCCCCTCAGAAAAAAGCAGGCCTCCCAGAGACATCAATCAGACATGGCATAACAAGCTACAATATGACCAGGCACAAACCATCGCATCAAGGCTGGACAAGGCAACCCAGTAGGAGGAAAACAGTCCCACAAGTAGGTGAAAGAGTCCTGGATATCTCCCACTCCCTCTGTTAGGATTCCCATGAGAACACCAAGCTACTTACCCATAACATATATGCAGAGGACCTAGGTCAGAACTCTATAGGCTCCCTGATTTCTATGTGTCCCCACGAGACGCCATCAGTCGATTCTGTGGCCTATGTTCTCCTAGTGTACCTCTGACCCCTTTGATAAGATAGAGGTTTTCAGGGAAATGATACATTAAGTTGCAAAAGGCATTCTGACAATTCTTCGGTATCTAAACAAAGAAACAGTTATCCACCACCACTATTCCAATTCAAGATGAAAACATATCCCTGCATTTGAACTTGTTGCTGTTGCTGCTGTTCCGTAACTAATCTCCCACAGACGACTGAAAATGCTAATATCTATTCTTTTGTGCATTACACATGCTATCACAAGATGCCATGGTAGTGGCATATATCCTAAAGTCACTGTTATTCAGTGCTATGCCCGGCTGTTTAAATCCAAAGAAGCATGATATTGCTGCTGATTTTTTTATACAAGATTACTCATCTGTGATGTGTAGGAAACAGACTGAAGAATATTAAGAGAGGATTGCTTATGAGAGGTGAGTGAAGGGAAAGTCAAAGACGATTTTGAAGTTCTTGTCTTGAGTGAGTAGATTTTGATTTCATGAAATTAATTAGGGAGCATAATAAGAGAAATTGTTTAAAGTGTTGGACAGGAGGTAATGAGTTCAGTAAATAATTGTTGATGTGAATAGATGGATTAATGAATCCAACAATCAAATATAGCATCACTGAAATGAAAAGATGATGGAAAGTTCATTTAAAATAGAGCCAATTGAAGCAATTATTTCAAGGTTATCTAATAAATTATGAAGCACAAATGACTTATGTTATCTTCTGTTAGGCAGGTGATGAGTAGAACAAATGTAAAATGTAGACATATATGTATACATCATCCTAAAACTGTCTAAAACCTGGTCATGGTGCATATTTAAAAGACTTGTAATATTCTATTAAATGCATCTACTGTTGTGATTTGGGTCAATTAAAATGTAATCATCTTTGTTTGATTGTGTTACATGATGCGTTGTTAGGAAAGCTTCCCTACTGCTCCATCACTTTGGTCTTTTGGGCACATTTGTTCAAGGTTTACTTCAGTCTTTGCCTACGATGAAAGTCTGCCTAAAATGATTGCAAAACTCTTTCCACCTTTAATTAGATTTGTTACTGTGTTCCCAAAGATAAATGGATCCCTAGTATAGATGATAATTTTTGAAGTTACTTTTAAAATAACATTAAATTTTAATTTCCCTAGATATCTTTTCTCAGCCAATGATAACATTCTTGCTGACATACCCATATCGTCTATTTCTATCCCAAAGGTGATGAGGAGATCTGACAGATAGAGACACATCAGCAGTCATGCCAACTGGCTGCCAGCTTGGACATATGTACAGAGCAGAGAGCATACCAAAGTTCCCTACGCAAGAGCCAAGAGCCTACTGATATTCGCCAATGACTGAGGAACATGTCGGTATCACTACAGCGTAGTCAAGTGTGGAGTGAGCCATGGTAAAGGTTCTGGAGAGGAGGAGATGACCACCTGGGTAGGGCACCACTCTGCTATATATGTGTGCCCCATTTGGCATCCACTTTGCATGTCTGCTGCTGGGTTTCCATCTGTCGACTCTCGACATAATGTCAGAGATAAAAACTGAAGACTCCATGGCTTCAAAATGCATTTTTCTGTTGGCTGCCTGATGGCTGTCTGGGGACATAAAATTTAGAAAGCAATCCTTGCATACTGACCCTCTTATTGGTCTGTACATTTTAATTTTAACTTTGCAGAGTGTCTATATCATCTAATCAAAGCATATATCCAGGAAAAGCCTTGCAAGTTTACAGGTACAAAGAGGGAAGGACACAGTCTGCCACTTATCAGAATTAAATTGCTTATAAGCTTGTGCTAATTTATAATTTTCTTCTTTTATCTAATATGCACTTAGAAAAGAGAGCACTTTATGAAATTCAAGTTAACATTAAAACATTATTTATTTTTTTTACTGTACCACCGTATCTAAATATTTTCAGTATAAATAGAAATTGATGTAATGCTTTCAAATTATTTTCTAATTGTATTTAAACTCCCCCAGATTCATCTACTTTATTATCTGTATGTTTACATGGATTTCACTAAAAAAATAAAAATTTATCAATAATCCTGGTTAGCTTTTCCTCCCATAACATCTGAGCTAGTTTTGCAGGGGTTAACCCTTTCCAAGGAACCAGAACTTCATGGCCTGTCTTTAGAACTTTATTATAACAAGCTTGGAGACCAGGGAATAGTAGGAAGATTTACTTACTTCAGAAACTGATCTGTTCAATATGTGCTGCTGCTGGTGGTGGTGGTGCTGCTGCTGCTGCTGCTGCTGCTGGTGGTGGTGGTGGTGCTTGTGGTGGTGGTGGTGGTGGTGGTGTGTGTGTCTGTGTGTGTGTGTGAATACTTATACAGGATGTATGTGACAGTGTGTTTCTGTTACTACAAATGTGCATTTTAAATACTATTGTCAATGTCCACCCTAGGAACAGCAATGACTTCTCTTCATCTGTGATCATCACTTCACATAGGTGAAACCTCACAACGTCCATAATTGATGGTTTGTTACTAGCATTTTCATCTTACATTATTAAGTAAAATTGTCTTAGATATTTTCCTGTGCTAATAGCTATGTAGTGCACTCTTTAGATTAGTAAGTAGTACTAAACTTAGAGCTGAGAAAAGATCCAGTCAAATACAGAAAGAAAGAAGAAAGAAAGAAAGAAAGAAAGAAAGAAAGAAAGAAAGAAAGAAAGAAAGAAGGAAGGAAGAAAGAGAGAACCTCCATCATATAGTTAGAAGGAAACAAATTTTGTCAGTGATTTAAGGAAGTTTCAAAGCTGATTTGCCCCCTAGTCAAGCCTTTGTTTTCAGCCTTCTAGGAAAAGGAACAAAAGACCAGCTCACCTGTTCCTGGCCACTTAGTTTGTGAAATAATACATGGACACTATCTGAAGCTGTTAAATTGTGACACTTTATTTCACAACACTAGCGCCCCTAATACAAGTTTGCATTCAATTCCTCTGAATATGAATAGGAATGAATAGTATGCAGTTGTGTTATTTTGCTAGAAAGCACCACGGACTGCTGTCTTAAATCACAGAATGTTATACTTCAGAGCTCTGGAGGCTGTGGTGGGGGTGATTCTTTTTAAGAACTCTCAGATAGAATTGATTCTAAGCTTCTCTCATACTTTCTGAGATTTCCTGCCCATCTTTGTTATTTCTTTGCCTGTAAATGGAACATTTCCATCTCTTCCTGCAGATTGACAGTGTTCATGTGTTCCAGAAACAAGTTTGGCATAATTTTCCAGTTAAATTATATTTTCATTAACACTAGGATTTGTGTCTGTATTATCTGTTTCCTCATTTGATTTCCTATGAATAACGACCTTGTAATATTATATACTAAATAAATGTTTTTAATGAACATAGTTCTCTTTAATTACTGCAATAGCTTAGTCTGGAAATGTAATCATAGAAAATCACTCTGATTGAAGATTTGCACTGATATTACAATAAATGTGACATAGTATGCCATTGGCTTAAATGCATGAATTTTGTATTTCCCAAGAATTATGTAACTTTGCTTTCTTTTTGTGTTATGATTAACGATATCTATTTGAACCTACTTCATGACAATTTATGAGTAACAAAAAAGAGAAAAAAAACTGTGGTAGGTCTCCTGGCTTATACTGCTCACTGGCATTTAATACCACACAATTTACATATCTAGATTTAAGTGGCTTGGACTTCAAGTGTGTAAGAGAAAATGGAATGGGACAACCTACTGTAATTTTATTGTGCCAATATTCAGGCAGGGAACAGAGGAAAAACATAACAGGTTTTGAAACTAATCAAATTAATCACAGCCTAAGCTTGGAAAGAGAGAGAAAGATTGCTACTCATCAGGTCACGCTGTGATGATGAAAGAAACAGATCTGATCATTTGATTACTCGGCTATAGATACAAAATTATGGAAACACTTTCAGAGTATCTAACCTTTAGTAACATGTATCGGTAGTTCTAGGGGAAAGGTGAGTTGGATATCTTACAATTCACATCCTAGTTCATGATGAAAGTCCCAAACTCAGTCAAAACATTCTAATTTGAGGTCAGGCAATATTTGATGATACACAGAAAACAATAAGGGCGAAAGGGCTAGTCATGTGAAGTTGGGAAATGTCAGATCATTGTAGTAGCCCTTGAAGAAGTTAAAAAAAAAAAACAACTGTAAAAACCTACATTTTGAAAAACATACAAATGATGAAATATCGAAAGGCAATAAGGTAGAAAATCTCCTTGGAACATGGACGAATCTAAAATTCACATCTAAAATTTTCTTTGTGATTTTGGGCATTGTTGTTTCTCTTTTCTTGAGTTCCCTATTTAATAAATAAAGATATTAGCATCTATTTCATGTGATTTATCTGAAAAAAAATACACATATTCTTTGGTAGAACAATTTTCAGTTAGAAGCTATTAACTTGTCGTTGAATTTTCTATAGCCACACAGTTGTCTTCTCTATTAAAAATCTTCATATTTTAATGGATGATGTCATATAAATGATATCAAGTCATTATTATATTATCTTGTATTCTAAATGTGAGATGTAAAATAAAGTACCACTAAGGAAATATTGGTAGTTTGTAAAGACTTAAGTAATATCCAGAATCTGAACATGAAATAGAGGCACCAAATAGCATGAACCATTCCAAGTAGAATTGTATTAATACATAAAGCTGGTAGCACAATGTTTAAAGAATTTTTAAATGTTTAATGAGTATATATGTGTATGTGAGCCTTTGTCTATGTATCACATATATGTCTAGTGCCCACATAGGCCAGAAAAAAGTGTCAGATCCCATTGTCTATAAATTAGATTTACAGACAGTTTTATGCCATCCTATGGGGGCTGGAAATTAAACAATTAAACTTGGGTCCCCTGAAAGAGCAGCCAGTGCTCTGAATCACTCAACCACCTCTCCAGTCCCTGGTACCATAACTCTTTGGGACATATTGTATTCCCATCATTCCCCTCTTTAGAAAAAAGAGTGGAACGAGTGGAATACACACACAGACACACACACACACACATTTTATATATATATAATATATATAATATATATATATATATATATATTAAGTGCAGCTATTTGAATGTGTTTTTGATCCACACTCCCTTTGATAAACAAATCAAGGAGTAGAAATTATTTAGAGAAAAATACCCTTTAAATTGAAAAGGTGTGTGTTGTGTAGTTTTTTTGTTTTGGTTTTGTTTGGTTTAGGTTTGGTTTGGTTTTCATTCTCAGGTGTTATTTTTAAAGAGAGGCGTAAACACATACTACACATTGGATTTTATTCTTGCAAAATTAATGTTCTCTAATTGTTCTGTTCCAATTTTATTAATATAGTTTATGACTTGCTTGGTTCTTAAGATTACTGATTCGTCAATATGATATTTGCATATATCTAAAATATTATTGCCTTTTTCCCACTCCTTTCTTTTTTTCAGTGGAAATTTAATCTAGATCAAGTTTGCACTGTGATAACCACTCTGTTTCTCACAGATGTAAACCTTAGCTCCTAAACATAAACTTTTAGGAAAAGCATGGCCCTTTTAAAATAGAGTTCTATTTTAATCCTTATAGAAAAAGAGAGTCTCACAACTGAGTATATGGTCTATGGCATGAACGATTATTTCATTTCTTACATGATTTTGTTCAATAACTCTTTAGAACTTTCTAAGGGCTGGTTTGAAATGTACATACCTTACCCTTGTTGATTCAAATGCGGATTTCTCTCTCCCACTCTCTCATTTCAATCCAGACATTGCATTGTGATACTTATTCTAAACATCACCTGTCTCAACTTTGTGTAAACATGCCAAAATAAAACAACTAGCCACAATGTCGAGCAAGGGAAAGGAAGCAGGAAGAGAGGGAGGAGCCAGAGGACAGGAAGGTGGGAGGCCGAGGAGGAAGAGAGGAGGGCAGATGAGAGCTAGGAGAACAGAGGCAGGAGCAGAGATCTTGAAATGCTGTGGAGAGATGGACTGGACCTAATAATATCACTAAGAGCAAGTAAAATGTGGAAAGTCTAAATGTTAGGAAACTATGAGGGCTTGGAGGTTTAGGATGGAACAACTATTGCTCAGCATTGTGTTCTAGGTTAATTAAATAAATTTCAGTGTCTGTGTGGTGATTTGGGTATATAGCTGTTTAGGATTAACAGCAGATTTACCAGAAGATATATCAATAATAAATATTAATCGAAATCTGCAACAGACATTATCCAAAAAAGTCTTAATGACAGCACATATGTATTTAGGGGTATAGGAATCATTCATTTTTTTTTTTTTGCTTCCTCCACCTTTATAAATTCTCTCCTTTCTCTGTGCTTTAATAAAACTGTGTGTATTTGCATATAGAGTAGTTAATATTTATAAAATATACAATATAACATAATTTTTATAATTCCTTTTAAATGTCTTTCATTCCACTTGATTTGAACCTTACTAATAATTGTTTTTGTTATGTTGTCTTATTTTCTGTTATATAACTGTGTGACTTAAACACTTAAATGTGACAGTCAATAAGACAATCAATATGATTGAGTTTTTATTTAAAGCACAAATACTATCTAAGCAGTTACTTCAAAAAATAAATTCACATTTTAAATAGATGAATTCATATCATAAGCTGATGTCATTCCTATTATCATTTTTTAGGAAGCTTACTCATGGCTAGATATTATACTTGTTGCAAAGTAAAATATTTATATGTCAAATATTTAGATTTTTGTGACCTGTTGTGTGTAGCTGTAAAGTTAGCAGTTGAATATTTTGCAATAAGCTGTAGTGGACACAAACATTATTATTGTGATATGTGCAAATGTTCAAAATTGCAAAAATGAGGGATTGACAATGAGAGAACAGTGAACATGAATAACTGAACAGAAAAACTAAAATACAAAAAATGATTGTATTATCTTTCCTTCTGTGTTACACCAGACTGTACAATAACTAACTTAGATTTCCCTGTTATTAGCCATCAGGGCACTTCTGTTTTGTTTTTTGGTTTTTGGTTTTTTTTTTTGTTTGTTTGTTTGTTTTTTTTGCTGCAGCATATGTACAATGTAATACAATCAGCTCTTATATTCTCAGAAACAATAGCCACAGAGTTCCTGCATTGTGCTTTCTGTTGTCAATGAGCTTTTATGTTTTTATTTTAAAATTTTAGAAGTTCCCTTTCTTCTCATGATTTATACTGAGGGGGGAAAAAGACATAAAGATTACAATAGCAAATATCGATTAACTTGTGCTTTTGTTTGCCTTTTGACACAAGGTTCTTGCAGTGTAGTCCACACTGTCCCCAAACTCACTTGGAGCCAGTGCTGGCCCAAACCTCACAGAGCGAGTCTCCTGCCTCACTCTGTCGAGTGCCTGGATTAGAAGCATCTATCACCACATCTAGCAAAATAGCCTATTTACTGTTGATTTAACCTAAAAGCGATTGACAGAGTTTCCATAGTGTTTGCAGTGCTGCTTAAATCCACTCATTAAGTATCTGATATCACAAATGGACTTAATCCAATTGAAAATATGAATATCATCAACAATATGGTTTTGTTTTACAATGAATATTGGAGTATTTCATGTTTAGTGCTAGGAAAATAAAGAACTTAAATTTCGAAGAAATTTGTTTTTTAAAAAAACAATACTAGCATGTTTATGAAAACCATATACAGAAGTACTCTATTTTAAATTATTTTTTTAAACAAGAAAATAAATTTACTTAAGAAAAAGCATGAAAATTTTTGAGGCCCACCAAAAAGCAATGTGTGACCTCCCCCTACTGGCTCAGCAGAAAAATAAAAATTAAAAAAAAAAAAAAAAAGAAAAAACAAAAACAAAAAACTCTAGAAAGAAGTTTTTAAACTCCAAAACAAACTGAAATTTTATGAATTTAGAGAACCTAGGAGGCATCTCACTCCAAAGTCTTCAACTGTTCACCAGTATCAGTGACATCCATGCAGCAAATAGAAGACCTATTGAAGTTCAGGCATACTTAGATCCCACATTCATACCTGACTGGATCCCAGACCACACTAACTCCAGAGCATACACAGAACTTACTTAGGCATACGCTACATACACACACAGAGAAATGCACAAGCCCACCTAGAGCCTTGCAGTCGTCCCTCTCCTGTATATGCCAATCTGCGCTAGCTTCCGCATTCTTCTGCCTACTGTGTGTTATCCCTGGTACATGAGCATGTACCTAGAACCTCAAGTGCAAGGGAGTCATTGCTGCTAATCAACTGCGTGAGCACCAAATTATATCTTTATATCATATAATTATTGTTGCATCTTATTAAAATTAAAAATAATTCAGTCTGATGAATGAGAAATAATGGATGCACATTTTATATAACTTTGAATAAAATGAACGTGTTAATCATCTAATTGCTAAATGCCAAGAACTTCTGTTGCAGCTTCTCCCTCTCCTTTGGATGCCAAATAAAGTTGACCCATATTACAATAGTTTTGACACATAAGAATCAACAGCTTTGAAGTTATTTTGAAAGTTATTCTTTTAGTCCAATTTTTCCAGAAATTTCTGCAGATGAATTGATTCTTTCTTGAAAGGAAGTTGTACCCATATAACAAGCTAGGGCATATATTTGATGACTGAGTCAGAGTCTAAAATCAAGAAATAAAACTTGCTATGGAATTATCAAGTCTGTATGTTAACAGTAAAATAACCTTTCATTCTGTAACTTTTATTCCATTAAATGGATAGATAATGAGCTAGTTAGACATTTTGTAACAGACCTGTCCTGTTTAAAAAGACATTTTATAGCAAGCCAGCTATACAATAAAATTACACCAGATAATTGCCACTTTAGGCTGAATTATTTTTCCTAAAAGACATGTTGAAGCAAGACATGATGATGCATTACTATAATTCCAGCACTTGAGAGGCTGAAGCAAAAAAATTTGCTAGTTCGGGGCAAGCCGTAGGATAAACAAGTTTAGAGTTGTCATAGGCTACACAGCGTGACCCTGTTCTATCACTCAGAGCAAACGATGGGGGCATGTTGAAGTCATTTTAAATTATATAACATGCCTCTATGAACGAGTAAAAATTCACATTTAAGACACACCCACACATATATGACATATATAAGATATTCACAGTAAAGTAATGACTCTGGGTACCTATAAATGTTGTTTATTTGTAAACAGAATCTTTGCTAATGTTATCAGGTAAAAAAAAAATCATAGGCTGGGTCCTTATCTAGTACAACTTGTAGAAGAAGAGAAAAAAGACACTGTTGGAACACAGTCCAGAAAAGGGGCTGTGCTAGGAGATATCTGAGAGCTTGTGGGAAAACTCTCAGTAATCAGAGCAAGAGTCTTGTAATTTCTGTTCCTCCATAACATGTGTTGCTCATGGAACGTGTTTTCTGTGCTCCTCCCACGTGTAGAGGCTAGGACTGAGTTTACTTCACCTACTGGCCATGTTTTGCCATGCAGCTTATCCTTATGATTGCATACAGCTTGAACTCATGAAAGCCTTTCTCAGGCAACTGTTATTAACACTCAGGGTATAAACTGTCTGGTGCTCTGAATAAAGTGGGCTATTGCGTGAGACGTTAGCCTGCCTCGTTTCTAGGCTCCACTCTCGCAGGTTAAATTAAAAAAAAAAATTAAAGGTTAGATAGGGATGAAGACATACCAAAGTAATAAAACCGTTCTAAATTGAGACAGCTGGTGGAAGGTGCAATAGAAAGAGAAGAATATAGAAAGTTTGTTAAATTTTACAGCCCAAAGTCCACTGATTCACTGCAAAAGTTGTATATGTTATTTGTAGCAAAATTCAACTAAATGCAAGCAAAATCTAATTTACTTTAGATTATCTGAGATATTCAGACAGCCTCCAAATAACTAGATATGATCTTGACTAAAGAATGCCCCAGAATGACACATTCATCAAGTGGCTGAACTTTACTTCGAGGAATTTTCTGAAAATTGGAATTCTAATTCCACAGCTACTTAATCCAATATTCTGCAACCACTTTTTGGTTATTTCCCAGTCTTTTCAAAAGTGCTTTTAAATTATTTCCACCTTTACAGTTTCACCAACATCCAAGGCACTTGGTCTATATTATAAACAAATTATCTAAACCAGACTTGTATAATCAGGAAAAAGTTAGTTTTTTTTTTCTGTAGTATAAAGTGAAAGAAAGCATCTGAAGTTAATGTAGCTGATAAAGAAGATCAAATGAAAAACCACATGAATCTTAGATGTTACAGCTATAGAGTATTCAAGATATAGTTGTTACTATGGTAACCTAATTTTTTATTGATTAGAAGAGTAAATAGTCTTGCAGATCTTCAATTATCTGTTGAAAATTAAGGTTAACCAGAATAAAATTAAACTATAAAGCTCTTTTTAAGAACAAGTTTAAAAGATAAAATTAGTGACCAATGTTCTTCAGAAAATATGCATAGGTACTTAGAAAGAAAAAGGTCTAACTACCTGATTTAGAATTCATATTAAAACTTCACAGAAACCCATTGCTGACAATCACTTAAATGCATAAAAGATTAACTCTTCGTATCTTCCAAATTTCTAAACCTGCTCATGTTATTTGTCCATTTATTAATTTTGTAAACTTTACTCTTTGACAATTTTATACATCTGTATCTAATGCATTTACTCCCCTTTCTTTCATTTCTTCACCCTAATCAAAAATTTCCCCTTTCCTTTCCCAGATTCAAGACTTTTAGTTTGATTTCGTAACTCATTTCATTTAATCAGAATTGATGTGACCACTAGATTAGAACTATCCATTGTATCCTGGTAGGTTCAAAGTAAAAACAATAAAATAAAATAAAGCATCCTTTGCCTCTGGCTAGCTGCCAAAGAAAGGAGAGAGAGAGAGAGAGAGAGAGAGAGAGAGAGAGAGAGAAAAAGGAAAAATTATGCCTTTCTGAGTCTTCAGAAATCTGAGCAAACCCAACCTCATACTGGCTCATAAGGACTACAAAAGCATCAGGAATTCTGCAAGGGAAATATATATGTATTATCTCATTAAAGAAATAAGTATTTCTAGTACCTCTTTAACATAACTTAAGATAGATCTCTGTAATCCCAGAACTCTGGGAGGCAGAGGCAGGTGGATTTCTGTGAGTTCAAGGCCAGTCTGGTCTACAAAGGGAGTCCAGGACAGCCAAGGCTACACAGAGAGACTCTGTCTGGAAAACCAAATAAACAAACAAATAAATAGACCAACCTTCCTGGTCTACAAAGTGAATCCAGGACATCCAAGGCCACACAGACAAACTCTGTCTCAAAAAAAAAAAAAACAAAAAAAAAAAAAAAACAAAACAAACAAACCAAAAATAGATGGATGGATAGATAGATAGATAGATAGATAGATAGATAGATAGATAGATAGATAGATAGACAGACAGATAATAGACCCACTTTCCTTCCTGGAGAGGTATTCTCTTGGTTAGGTGGTTGACCTTCCTAGGGCAGGAGATGATGACACATTTCTACCTACAAATAGTTTCCATTCTTCACTGTGCAAGATCATCAATGGGTATACAAGTGAAGGTAATGACTACATTTCTCTGACTCTATGAGCATCGAACAGTGTGTTGCTGACAGGTAGGGACACCTGACCTGCTGCTCTGTCCATGTTTGATTTCAGATGGGCTCACCCACTGCAGGCATCTACAGGTGCTGCAAGTTAATGGTTGCTCTGGCTGTATATTGTCCAGAATAGCCCTTCTCAGCCTTCTTTTCCTTCCGTCCTTCTTCCTTCCTTCTTTCCTTTCTTTCTTCCTTACATCCTTTCTTTCTCTCTGCTCTTTCATTTCTTTACTCTCTCTTGGGCAATGTTCTCTGAAACTTAATAGGAATGATTTAAATGTCTTTTTTAAGGTTGTCACTTATTCTCAACACCTTGTGCCACCATGAGTCTCTGCAGTCACTGCTGTTCACTGAGAAATAAGCCTTCTCTATTTAAGGCTGAAAGTAGCTAGTTGATTCCTGCCTGCATTATTTGTCCATTAAATAGTGATTCAATGAATTGATGTCAGAAACCTAAATACAAATTTTCTGCAGTACAGTATGACTTGTAATCTACTTTAACCTTAGAGATATGTTCACATTCTACAATGCAAAATAAAACTTTATATCTCAAAGCTTGCAATGAAACTTAGTGAGTAGAATACTTGCCTATAACAAAGCCCTGGTTTTGATCCATAACATCACATAAATTTGATGTGCAGGGGCAGATCTGCAACTCCCTCACTCTGAAGACACAGTCAGGAAGACTCAATGCTCAAGGCCATCTACTGCAACAGAGTGTATTTGAGTCCAGGCTGGGTTACATGAGACTAGGTCTCAAAAATTAAAAAAAAAAAAGTATGTATCTCTGTCGGGAGCCGCTCCCGCCATTACAAGATGGCGCCGGCTTCCTGCTTCCTGGTTCTTCTTGCCAGCATTTTCGCGCTTCTTGTCAGCATTGCTTCGCGATTTGCGCATGCGCAGCTTTATGTTGATGAGGGTTTAGGCTGCAATCCAATTGCCAGCCATATACTGATGAGGACTCGAGCAGAGCACCAATTACAGACGGACAGGTCGCCTTGCTGGCTATTTAAACGGGGCGCTGCCAGGGGTTTGGGTCCTTCACCATCTGCAAGAAAGAGCTGTTCAATAAACTTGCTGCTGAAGAAATCCTCGGTTGTTGCGTCGTCCTTATCGGCAAAGGCCGCGCGCGACAAGTGGTGCCGAAACCCGGGAACCGCCGAACCCCGGAGTGGAGGATCGCTTCGAAGGACCCCGACTGCTCGTTGAGTAAGGATTCAAAGTCAGTGGCGTGAGAACCGCGGTACTTTTCTGCAAGGTATGATTTCTGTGGTCTTGTTGTGTTGTCTGTGCCTTAGTTGTGGGAAACGGGACCATCAAGATAGTCTATCCGAAGCAGAAAAGGGAATTAAGACCGGTAAATCCCCTAAGGATGGGACCAAAGAAGATAAGGCTAAAGCGCCGAAGGCGCGAAAGCTAGTTAAGAAGTTTAAGAAACCAAAACAGACTGGTAGCAAGGAAAAGAAAAAGGTCGCCTCATCATCGAGCGAGCCGGAGTCTACAGAGAGCGAAAACAGCTCTTCTGAGAATCAACAAACTGATGAGGAATCAGGGCTCGACCCTGACGAGCAGGCAGAGTTGGATGAGGAAGCAGCTAAATATGAGGAAGGGCGTTACCGCCCGGATCCGCCACCATATGTGGCCTATGCTGGCACTTCCGGGTTCTCCATGCGGAAGTCAGCCACTGAAGAACCCAAATCTGCAGAGACAAAATTTTCCCTGATATCAGAAAAAGAGAGGAAGCGGATTAAAACCGCGTTCCCAATCTGGGAGGACGCTCGGGTAATTAATCAGACCTTATACCCACCTGAAGTATATGAACAAATACCGGTAACAAATCAAAGCTTGGCAGCAGCTGTGCTCTCTGCTCTTATAATCATTAAAGGACCGGATCTTATTTTAATAAGATCCAGGGGAGCTGTGTGTATTTTCCCACAGGACCAAGAAAATCCAATTTGGGTTCCGGCGCAATTGACCCGGGTGGTGAAGCAAGATGAGCCTGACCCTAACTTTGATCCTGATCCTGATGTTGAACGGACTGCTGACGAGCTTGGAGGTGGAGACCCAGGAGATTCCACTAATGACTCTCTGGGACTACCTTATTTGCCAATGTCTATCTTCTGCCTTTTCCTATTTTAAGGAATGGGTTGGTGTGGGCATGTTTGGAGTGATGTTTCTCGCAGGTTTGTTCCTCTGTTTTTGGTTGCTCTGCCGTTTTAAGAGACAGCAACATCTTAAAAATGTGGCCATGGTGCGGGCTATGCTGGCTGTGGAACAGGGGGCATCCCCCCAAGTTTGGCTTAACATGCTCAATCGTTGAGACACTGTCTGGACTTGTAGCACTCCTGAAGGGCACAGGTTCCCATTGCACCAGGATGCTGTTCAAGACAGACCTCTGCACCTCCCAGGGCTCAGGTTCCCATTGCACGGGACTCAAGGTGCGGAGGGTCTCCTACACTGTGTAAATTCCTTGATCGCTGATGCTGTTGGCTCAGCAGGCTGATCGGTAACCTCATAGTGTGTTAATTTTCTGATTGAGATGGCCTTTAATATTTATAAAAGGGGGAGATGTCGGGAGCTGCTCCCGCCATTACAAGATGGCGCCGGCTTCCTGCTTCCTGGTTCTTCTTGCCAGCATTTTCGCGCTTCTTGTCAGCATTGCTTCGCGATTTGCGCATGCGCAGCTTTATGTTGATGAGGGTTTAGGCTGCAATCCAATTGCCAGCCATATACTGATGAGGACTCGAGCAGAGCACCAATTACAGACGGACAGGTCGCCTTGCTGGCTATTTAAACGGGGCGCTGCCAGGGGTTTGGGTCCTTCACCATCTGCAAGAAAGAGCTGTTCAATAAACTTGCTGCTGAAGAAATCCTCTGTTGTTGCGTCGTCCTTATCGGCAAAGGCCGCGCGCGACATATCTCAACCAAGCACTATTCACATCTTATTTAGAAAAATCAGGTAAAGAGTAAATTATTGCAACCTAGGTATATAAGAAATATTGAAACAAAGATAAATTTGATAATAATGTGTAAATTTTTTGACGTTGTTGGATACTATACAAAAGCATGTCCATGTGTAAGCATATATGTGAAATATACCCTGTAACCATGCCTCTTAGTTAGGCTTAATCTTGCTGTGATAAAACACCATAATCCAAGCAACTTGGGGAGGAAAGGATTTATTTGAATTATGCTTACACATCACTGTTCATCATCAGAGGAAGTCTGAACAGGAAATTCAGCATGGCCGCCAGCACAGAGATGGTCCCATCCACAGTTGGCTGGATCATCCCTCATCAATCACTAATTGGGAAAATGGGTTACAGCTGGATCTTTTATTTATTTTTTATTAGTTACATTTTATTAACTCTGTATCCCAGCTGTATTCCGCTTCCTCATTCCCTCCCAAGCCTTCCCTCCCTCCCTCATTTCCTCCCTGCCGCTTTCCAAGTCCACTGATTGGGAGGACCTTCTCCCCTTTCATCTGACCCTGTTTTATCAGGTATTTTCAGGACTGGCTGCAAAAATCCTCCTTTGTGGCCTAGCAGGACTGCTCCTCCCTTGGGGAGTGGGGAGGTCAAAGAGCCTGCCATTGAGTTTCTGTCAAAAATATTCCCTATTCCCCTTACAATGGGAACCCTATTTGTTACTGTGCTACCACAGGCTTCATCCGAGAAGAGGTTCTAGGTTATATCCATACATGGTCCTTGGTGGAGTGTAAGTCTCAGAAAAGATCCCTGTGCCCAGATATATTTGTCCTTGCTGGATCTTATGGATATATTTTCATTTGAAGCTCCCTCCTTTCAGATGACTCTAGTTTGTGTCAAGTAGATGTAAAGCTAATCAACACACCATGCTTCCTAGCAAATGTTTTCATCCAACATTCCATCTTATCTGACAGTTTTTCTTGCTACCCAGACATCCCTAAGTGTGTGTGTGTGTGTGTGTGTGTGTGTGTGTGTGTGTGTGTTGCATCTTGCATAACCTTTGTATTACATATAATATATGTGAAAAATCGACTAGGCCTCTTCGCAATTCCCTTCCACAGATATATGATAATTTCAGTATGCATCAGGCATTGACTAGCATACATCCTAATACAGCAAACAAGCTTTTTAGTACCATACTATTGTGTTATTTATATAGAAATATAAAATAAGTCAGTGTATTTAAAGCAGATAATACTCTTCAGTAATGTTGTAAGGATATAAACAGGTAAACAGGAATCATTCTAGTCTCTGAGCCCATGTCTTTTTCTTTAGGACTGCATTCATTTCCTTTTAGATTACATCTATAAGGTGCCAGGGGGAATAAGATTTGACTGAAAAAGGGAAACATAGTTAAGCCCAAAGTTCAAATCTATTCCTTTTCCGTCAGTAGTTTATAGGACCAATATCGTTGTTTAAACATTCAAAGACTAGTTACACCAGTGAAGCTAAAAGCCAGCCAGCTTGCCTTCCTCTAAGGAAGTTTTAAAGCAGACAATGTTAGTGTTTGCTACGTAGCCACTGCATGTCTGGCCATGGAGCAAATTATTTCTGATTGTATTCCTGAAGGCACTTTTGAAAGTATTCAATAGATGGGATGTTTTTCTCCTTTTCTATATGAGCTGATAAGCCTCCCAAAGCATAACATGGGCAGATAATTCTCACTTACCATCTCTTACTCATATGACTGTTGTCTTCGGGTTTTTAAAAATGGGCTCATTTGTAGACTTGGTTTCATTCTCATTATTCTTTCTGAAACATTTACCTCTTAGTGTCATTTACTGTGCACTGAACCCTGGGCATGGCTACCATGATTTAGACAGATTTTCCATAATTTGTCAGAATAGTGAAAAACAATCTGATTTTTCTTTTAAATTAAACAACTGAGGAAACTATGGCTCAAAAAAAAAAATTGACATGTTTCATTTAGGTGATAGAAGTTTCAAGAGCCAGTTAAAACTTAGACCTTTCAAAGCCTGAAGCCAACACCCTTAATCCTGATGTTAAGATTTCCAAATTTTTTGCATGCAGTAGATGTTTTAATAAAATATAGATCACTGGCCATTTCAGGTAATGTAAATGCTATTGACTCTAACACACATTCTCAAAGCTTTACGATATTATGTTCCATCTACCACCCAAAGTATTTAGTATCAGTGATTCCTACACAACTATTACTAGAATTAGCAAGAAAGGATTTCTAGAAAAGAACGTATCCATCCTGAGCCCCACACCAGACAAATTATATGAGTATTGCTGGAAAAGTCACCTGGATATTAATGATTCTTCTGTATTTTTCCTCTCTTCCATTATCACTGCACATTAATTGTACAGAGGGGTTTTACTGTAACATTTGCTCAAATACATACTATGTGCTTTGATACATACTATCTCTATTATTGTGTCTTACTCCCTCTCTCTACCAAATTTCCCTTTCTATAATTGTGCCCTTTTGGTTACATTATTTGAGCCTAACTTCTAGGTATAAAGGGGAAAAAGTTAGACTGACTACTTATTTCTCTTAATATGCTGATCATTAGTTGATCTATTTTCCTGCAAATGATATAATTTTATTTTTTATGACTGAGTAAACCTCCATCGTATGTGCCATGTTTTCTTTCTCTGTTCTTGCTGACAGACATCCAGGCTGATTCTGTCTTGGCTTGTGAATAGTGTTGTGATAAACATAGGTGTGCAAGTATCTCTGTGGTTTTGCTGGTTTGATCCCTATAAGTATATTTCCAGCAATGCAATATCTACATCATATACTAGCTTTATGTTTGTATATTTAACTGTGTTTCTTTTCTCTTTTTTCTTCCTTCCTTCCTCTTCTTTTTCTTCTTCTTCTCTCTCTCTTTTTCCCTTTTTCTTTTGGAAGTTCATTCTGATTTCTGTTTTGGCTACATTAACATTCTCGGTAGTAGTTTATATGGCTCATCACCCCTACCCCTCTTTGCTTCTCATTTTCAACAGTATATTTTGTTGTTGTTGTTCTTGATGGTAGCCATTCTTATTGGGATAAGATGTAATCTGAATGTAGTTTGTCTTCCAGTTCCTTGAAGGCTAAGAATGTTGAACATTTCACCTACTTATTGGCCATTTGTACTTTAACACTTCAAAGTACACATTAGGGCTGAGGAGATGGCCTAGTGGGTAAACCATGCTGTGTAAGCATGAGGATCTAGCTTCAGCACCCATATAAAAAACTGGGTATGCCTACACTCTCACAGCAGGAGAGGGGGAATGCTGGAGTTTACAAAAAAAAAAAAAAAGTGAGCTCCAGGATTAATGAAGACTCAATTTTAAGGAAATTAAGTGGGCAATGACAGAAAAGAAAACTTGATGTCCTCTCCTGACCATCATACATTCATGGGCACACTCAACCTATATGAGCATGCTCAACACCACACACACACACACACACACACACACACACACACACACACACAGACATGTGGCTGTATGTTTATTTCTCTATCTCATTTGTTCGCTAGGATTTTGCACTTTTGATTCATAATTTTAAGTCCTCTTTCAGATAAATATATGACAAAGATTTTATACTATTTTAGACATTAACTCATACTTTTTAAATTTCATTTTTTGAGCAGAAACATTTTGCTTTGTTTTGTTTTTTGAGACAGGTTTCTCTGTTGTCTTAGTTACTCTGTAACTTGCTCTGTAGATGAGGCTGACCTCGAACTCAGGGATTCACCCATCTGTTTCCCCTCTCTGCTTCCATCTAATAATTTCAAAGTTTTAGGTCTAATACTCATGTCTTTAACACATTTTGAGTTGTTTGCTTTACAATTTGAGAGATGGAGATCTAGCTTTTTTTAATATTCTACAGCTTTTATTTATTCTATAGATACCCAGTTTTCCCAATACCACTTATTAAAGAGGCAAACTTAAAAGATTCCTAGACATTCTAATATATAGGTAGGTCTGAGTACCAACTGGAAATAGTGAAAATAACAATAGTTTCATAATTAAACAGGCAAAAACTATTAAAGGAAAGGAGAGTCAAAATACTTCAAGATCCATGCATAGACCAGGTATGGTAGAACAAGCCTGTAATTCCAACACCCAGAAAGTGGAATGATACCATGAGGAAGTCAAGGCCATCCAGAATCACACGAGCTCTGTCTCAAAACAACACAAAGTAATGATTAAGAGCAAACTAGGACTTCCTACAAAGGATGCCAGTATCATAAAAATAATCCTAAGAAATGACATATAGTCTTACAAGAAATTATAAACCTTATGCACAACAAAGGAAAGATTGCCAGACTGAGGAGGTTTCCTGCAGAATGAGGAAAATGCATTGTCAACTATACCCTTGACTGGACATTTCTATCCAGATGCTTTAAGAACAACACTCAAAGTTAAATTCCAAAGAGCAAATAATCTGATTAATAACTAGGCTAATAAGCTGAATAAAGTTTTCAAAGAAAGAAATACAAATAACCAATATATATTTGGGGAAAAAGTTCAACGTTCCAATGGAAAACTACAAATAAAACTATACAGAGAAACCACCTCACCATCAAGGACAACTGGATATCATGTAAACACAAAAAACATTGTTCAGACTGAACTTGTAAAATGCTTGTATTTGTATTTTAAGAAGTTTATGTGTATGTGTGTGAGAGAGAGGGTGGGGAGAAAAAGGAGAGAGAAAGACTTAGGTAAAAATAGGTATGACATGAAAAGGGACTGTTCTCTTTTGGAGAGAATGACAAATCTTGACAAATGCTGTTAATAGATAAAGTGTTTGTCATTAGACCCCAGGACAGTCACTGGTAAGCATGATAGTAATTTTATTTGAAAGGAAGAGAAAAAAAAAAAAAAGCCCAAGAAGAGTGGACATATGAATTTTAAGTAACGTCAACAAGTCATTCTTCATATTCCATCAGACCCAACTTTTTCTTCGTATCTCAGGCATGGTTGGACACTAATATTGCGAGGATAAACAGGATCCTTAAAGGAATTTATAACCTAAAGAAAAACATACATAGGGAAACAGCTTTAAACATTCGTTTTAGATGAAAATAGAGGGACATACGGTGTTGTGGGAGTGATGAAAAGCGAACACCAGCTTTTTGCTTTCTATTTATGGTTCTCAAGTACAGATTTTCTTAAAAATGTGCTGTTTCTGCAGGTGATGTGAGGACACCCTAACTTACGAAGGAGAGTTAGTCAGCCTGGCTGACAGTATGTGAATTTCAGGAAGGAATCTGCTTCTAACGCAAATAGTACATCCTTTCCTTATCAACAAATGAGGGTTCTGCAGCTTAGACAATGTTTGTCTGTTACATATCACCAGCCCTGAGCTCAAAATAAAACAATCTCCCCTGCTATATCCAGGGCCAAACCATAAACCCACTAACAGAAAACTGCCTCAGTGCCTAGCAGTTCCGTTAGCCAACCCAACCCTCTCTTTTGTCTTGGTTGTTTGCTTTTCTCTCTGCTAACAAAGCTTTCCCTTTTAGCCCTTAAGAGGTCCTAAACTTAAGTGGAATCAGTCACGGGGATTTTCTTGCCAGGGAGTTTGACTTCAGCAAGGACACCCCTCCAAATGGAACTGCTTCTTCCTCCTTAGGAATTTCTCAGTCTTCCACACTCTGGCTGTCCTTCCTATAGGGGGCCAGAAGAAGGTTAATTGGTAATTTCTCTTTGAATATAAAGCCTATTTAGCTAATTATTTAATTTTTTGATGTTATTTTTAGAAAGCTAGTTTACAGACTAGTGTTTTTTTTTCTTTCTTTCATTTATATTCAGATTTATTTTTAAATGTAAATGCAAAAAGTCCAGTTTGTTTCTAATTTGTTTAATTAAGAAGACAATCCCAGAGTGTGTCTGTAAAAATACGGGAAAGAAAATAATAAAAGCGAAAGATGAAAAATAAGGATAAATTGTATCTCTTGAAAAGAAGGAACTAAGATACATTCAGTTTTAAATTTTATGTGATATCTGAGACATGAGAAACAAGTTATAAAGCATATTAAATATCAGATGTGAAAAGGCAAAGTTTGCATTTAACTTAAAGTCAAGTAAACTTAACTAAATGTCAGTTTCTCACAGTCACCTGCTAACACTCACTGTGCTAGTCACTGTCATTCTGTCACAAGCGCTCTGATACTTTCTTACAAAATCCTTATTGTAGCATGAAGTCTGGCAAGCCCCACCCCAAGAATAAGTAGATTCTAAGAAACAAGGGAATGTGTTTCTTATTTTCCTTATAACTCAAGCACCTTCTCCAATATTGAATAATGTTAAGAATTTAGTAAATACTTGTTGAACAACAACAACAACAACAAAAAAATCCCCCAAAAGAAGCAACTAAGTAAGTGAGCAAATTTTGGTTTAGAAATATAGAGCTTCCTATAGTAGCTGCTAAGTTTGTAAACCATTAATCACAGATGTCATCCTGTTGTTAGGAGACAGGTGCCTGAGTCCAAGCATCTCAGGAACAATCTCCACCCTGCTGGCAGGGTCAAAACTGAATTCGCGTTCCCAAGCGCTGGAACCAACTGCTATCCTTCTTTTTCAGATGTTTCATGTAAAGAGGGAAGTTGCCAATTATCGAAACTAGGCACACAAGTTGTAAAGGTGTTGCCTGCCATGACTTAATTGACTCCCTAGCTTGCCTACTCCTTTGTTCCCTTCTTCTGAATTCCAAGACAGAAGTGCAAGAGGGGACCTGACTGCAAAAGCTGAGTTGCAAGCCCTAAAACCAGGTGATCTAAATACAACCCAGTCACCAACGTTTACTTCGTTGCTCAACCCCTTGTGTCAAAATATGATTGGACAATGTTATAGCCCGCCCACTGTTTCTTGTTTTGGGGTTACATCCTTTAAAAAGGCTGTACAGTTTCTCTTTGCAAGTCACGGTTTAGCTCCAGAGTCTGTTCTGTGGCCATGATTAATCAATAACAGCTTGAATACAGCAATATTTTTGTTATATGCTTAATTATGTACTAAGATAAACATTCAAAGACTTAGTCAATTCCCTAGTCTGTCATGTTTTCCTGCCTAATTCAAATAAAGATCTTGCTTTGCTGGATGCTTGTGACTGCTTGGATTGCTTTGGTATTTCAGATTCCAACACTACATTGGTATAATAACTTTGCTTCAATTATTTGTAAGCATTTATAATAAAGGGAAGGAAAAGATGTCAGCCCATCCTTCATTCTCTTCAGTAAAGAACTGGTAGCTAGGCCCAGTAGCTCATTTTTGTAACTAACAAACTAAGGGAATTCACATCTTTTCAAACAATTCTAGACCCTTATATATAAAACTGCTGTTGTAATTCCCTTTTACATTTGTCTTCCCTACTCTACTTTTCCTTGGTTTGTGTTTGTCTGTTTGTTTGCTTTATGGTACAGAATCTAACTATGTTGCAAAGGCTGGACTTAAACTCTAGGTCCTCTTTCTTCAGCCTCCTAAATGCTGGGATTATATGGGCGTACCTACATGCCAGTTAAAATGCCTGGCTGTCAAAAAACCTGGGCCCAGGGGGACCGCAGAGACTAATACAACAACCAAGGACCATGCATGGAGAGGACCTAGACCACCTTCTCAGAGGAAGCCCTGGGTCCTTAATCCTCGCTCAGAAAGACAAATAGGATGGACATTGGAAGAAGGAGAAAACAGGAAATGGGACAGGACCCTAACCTACCACAGAGGGCCTCTGAAAGACCCCACCCAGCAGTGTATCAAAGTAGATGCTGAGGCGCATAACCAAATTTTGGGCAGAGTGAAGGGCATCTTAAGAAAGAAGGAGATAGAAAGACCTGGAGTGGACAGATGCTCCACAAGGAGAGCAACAGAACCAAAATATCTGGGCACAGGGGTCTTTTCTGAGACTGATATTCCAACTAAGGGCCATTCATGAATATAACCTAGAACCCCTGCTCAGATGTAGTCCATGACATTTCAGTATCCAAGTGGGTACCCTAATAAGGGACTGTCTCTGACATGTACTCAGTGGCTGGCTCTTGGATCACATTCCCCTAGGCGGTGCAGTCTTACCAGGCCACATAGGAAGACAATGCAGCCAGCCCTGATGAGAACTGATAGGGTAGGGTTAGATGGAAGGGGAAGAGGGCCTCCCCTATCAGGGGTCTAGAGAAAGGGCATAGAGGGAGAAGAGAGAGAGTGGGTAGAGCTAGGAGGAGATGAGGGAGGAAATACAAAGTGAATAAGTTGTAGTTAGTAAATAAGTAAATAAATTGCTATTTGGCAGGTCACCTCACCCTCTCCAAGTATAGGTTCATCCACTTAAGTTTCTCATGGAAATAATTATCTCTTAGCATTTTCTACTGTATTAGTCTATTCAGCTACTTTAAATACTGGTTGCAACATCCTACTTGGATTATATACCTTTCAAATGTTACTGTCCTTAGCCACCATGTCAACAGCTACAATACCTTACATCACTCCAGAGAGGAAAATGGATTCAGCTTTTACTAAGCTGCTACCATCAATAAGTCTGATTTAAAAAAAAAAATGATCAGCATCATAGCAGCATCTCAGTTGCCACTGGATATTGAGAACACCTACAGGGAGTTCTCTTAATTCCATCACTGTAAGGCCAAATTTCTGCCACCGCTAAACAACTGCATTGTCCTTTCCACAAACCTCAAAAGGTGGGTAACATCTTCCAGCTGGGCCTTAGACTCAGCAGCACCACATACCAGCTTTCTCAGTTACCCTGCCCACTCTCTGTCTTACTTTGTAGGATAGACTTCCTCCACTCTATAATCCTTGACAGTCTGCTGTAGACTCTGCAATAGCAAGTGGATTTTAAAAGGAAACATTTTAAAAAAAAACCTTATAAAAATAAAAATCAAGCCATCTACTTTGAACAATATTGAAAAGAGTAAGTTGAGATCCCAGAGTAAACTTGATTTCTAAAATTTTAACCCTTTTCAATGGATAAGAAGGTATTTGTAATATCCACATTTACTTTCGGGATCATTTCATATAAAAAATTTTAAACAACATAGAAATAATCAAACAATATTTATATCTTTCATAAAATTATGTAGAAAGTACATTTGATTTCCTAAGACCATCCCCCAACAAATGTTTCTGCTTCTGACAGACCTGCACAGCCATCTGCCACTGTAACATGATACCACCATAGAAAAAAGTTCATGTGTGATGATTGTAGGTACCAAGAGGGAAATAAAACTCACAAAAATAACCCAAGTTTGTCTTGTTTGGGTGCATTCATGGCTATCCTAGGGGACATGTGATCCAAAGGTCACAGGTTGAACACTCTAGCAACTATGATCTGATTTTTTTAACTTGAGCATGTGAATGTGAACATATATATATACATGCACGTGGGAGAAGGAGAACAATTTGAAAAAGTTTGTTCTTTTCTTCCATCATGTGGTTCATAGGGATTGAACTCAAGTAGTTAGGTTAAGCCGCAGCCATTTTTATTCACTAAGCCCTCTTGCCTACCTAAGAAGCTTTAATATTATTTTTGTTTTATTTTATTTGTTCTTTGAGAATTTTACCCATGCTACAGTGTTTACCAAAAATATTCACACACACCACATACACCTCCAATTACTAGGACTCTTTGTCCCATCCCCTTCAAATTTTATGGTTCTCTCTCTCTTTCTTTCTCTCTCTCTCTCTCTCCCTTCTCTCCCAACTTGCCCCTCCCTCCCTCTCTGTTGGTCTCTGTGTATTTGTCTTTCTTTCTGTCTGTCTGTCTCTGTCTTTGTCTCTATCTCTGTCCCTGTCTCTACCCACCTCATTATTTAGTCTAATTAATGCTGTTCATAAATAGATATGGGGCTATTCTCAGAAGCACCTACACTGAATCGCATGCCTAAAGAAAAATCACTCTCCCTCCTTAGCAGCCAGCAGCCATGAGTATTACCTCTAACCCTTGAAGCATTGTGTTTAGATACGCACCAGTCTGTAAGCAACGTCTCCTCACAGCCACCTCCACCTGTCACACATTGCCTTCAGCCTTCTCACAGTAACCCCATAAAACCAGCATCCCTGTCATTACTTTAAGGACCTGAGTTTGGACCTCCAAAGGGTTAAATGAACTGTCCACATAGACTCAGAAGAGCACAACATGAGTGGAGACCCAGGAATCCTGAATCTACTACAGAGTTCTCCCATGGTGCCACACAACCGTTCATTCTCTTCCAAGGCCCTCTTCTGCTTTCTCTATGTGTACACACCCTAATTTTGCAAATATTGGAAAGGAGGATGCACCGTGACCTCAGTATAATGGAAGGCTTCATTTTAAGAGGTGCTGAAAATATATATATATATATATACATATATATATACATACACACAAAAATTGTGCAGAGGAAAGACAGTGAACATAAGCTGGAAGACTCCTAGGTGTGAACAGTCCTCATGCATTCTTGTGCCAAGTTCATTGCTCTATTCAGTTCTGCCAAGCAACACTCAATTCTCTGCTCTTCCAGAAGCCAAACTACATATGTTGTGTTTTAAATAATTATCCCACAAAACAACAAAACGCCCATGAAATCAGGGGTTGTTTTTCCCCCCATTAAATCAGTGCCTAATTGAGTCCCTTTTCATCCATTTAAATGTTTTTACATAAGGCTTGTCTTTCTAAAGCATATTGTGTGCTCTCTCAGACCAACTTGTCTTTACAACAACAAATGCCATTTTGTTCCACTGAAGATTGCTTCTTGCCTGTGTGTGATTAAGAGAAGATTCAGAAATGAAACAACTTGTTCTAAAACTTGTTGGAAGGTAATGATATTATTTTCATAAGACAAGGAAGAAAAATATTTAACCTATAATAAAATTTTCAGGGACATAACAAAGACACTATACTACAAAAATAACATAATTTTCTATTTTTCTTTTTAATTTTTAAAATGTGCTATTATTTTTTTAATTCTTTTAAAAGTGTTGTTCTTTATTTCATTTTAGTGTGATTACATAGCATGAATTGACATTTCCCTTAAAGTTTACCTTAATTTCACCATCGTAAAAAGACTCTTGAACTTTGAAGTTGACCTCCAATTTTTGCAATGTGTAGCATTTCTTTCCAATGTAAAAGTACAAGTAAAATGTTAAAATACTTAGTAATAGGTATTAAATGGAAAATCACATCATTTTTAAATTTAACATGTGTAGTATGTTCAGGTAGAGAGAAATGCTGTTTGAAACACTAAATCATAAATTATCACAAGAATGTCAACTGTTGTCAAAAAGCATCAGTATGGCAGAAAGTTTCTTATAATAAAATTCAAGTAACTTTTCTAGTTTTTGCTCGGAACATTTAATAACACTTACAGATCACATGAGAAAGGTGAAATGACTTACAACCAGCATGTAAAGGAACAGTGATAACCTGAACACCGTGCTCACATTATAATCAACCAAAGTTGAAGTATGTTATCTGCAGGAAAGAATTTAAAAATATCCTTTGGCATATTTCTTCATTCAGAAAGCAGATGGCTTATTTAAAGGGCTATCTTTGATTACTGGACATCATGGTGAGCAATAAACGAAACTACCTACGTTTCTACGGTAACAGAATCTTGTTCTAACAATGTACAGAAGGAGCCAACATCAGCCATTACTTTACACACTAGGCTCACAATCCAGGAATAAGGCTTTGCTTATGCAAAATTAGACTGAACATTTAATTGTAAACTATACAGTTCTTCTTACTGCTTGATCATTCATGTGTCACCATAGGGTAGGAATTTAAGCACAGTTTATGTTTCTCAAAGCAGAGCTGAGTTATCCAACATTAGCTTTTTGAGTCATTGGCGCTAGTTCTAGCTACCTTTAAATGATAACAGGATACCTTTACTGAAAACAGGATTAACATCTGAGGAAGGGTTAAGTATCTGTACATAGGAAAGATGATATGCCAAGGTGACTTCTCACCAACATGAATGTGTAGAGGATAGAGTGGTAACAAAGAGGATCATGAAGCTGCACTTAAACTGGAGTCTGATATAACCCTCAAAAGACAACACTTAAGTAACTGACTAAAAAGTATAGCTTTAGAATAATAGTAAAAAACTGTAACTAATTGCGCTTTCAAAATAATGTCATGAACTTAAAAATAATTAAACATTATGATTTGATTTTGGGGACAGAGAAATGGTAACTTCACATTCACTGTTATGATTTATTATACTTGTACTTAACAAAACATGCTAATAGGGCAGAGATTACTCACTCAGACAAAGGCTAATTATTTTCACCAATTAAAATATCTAAAAGTAGACAGCAGCTGTAATCTATTTTCAGCCACTATGTCCAAAACTTGTTAGCTTTTCCTGAATAAAGAATCATCTTTCCAATGAGAGCAGGGGCAGTCACTGGTGTAAACTTGGTTACCTGCTCTTTGGTCACCTTCCCCTGGCAATGTGGCCTTGCTAAGCCACAGAGAAAGAGGATCCAGATAGTCTTGAAGAGACCTGATAGGCTAGGGTCAGATAGTAGGGGAGGAGGACCTCCCCTATCAGTGGACTAGGAGAGGCACATAGGGATGGGAGGAAAAGGAAAGGAAGGTGGGATAGGGAGATAATGAGGGAGGGGACTACAGGGGGATACAAAGTGAATAAATTATAACAAATAATAATAATAAAGAAAAAATAAAAAGAAAAAGAAGAAGAAGAATCTTTCTACAATATTCCACTTAGAGGCGAGAACCTGGACCCACACTGGCTGGGTGGGTGACTGCTATCCTGCTTTCTGGCTGTGTGACCTTCATTCTCAGTTGGGGGCTTTTATGTGCTGCAGATTCACCCATCCAGAAAGTAGAGATGACTATAGGGCAGCAGGTTTTTCACAGAGATAACAGTTCAAAGGATCAGTAGAAATACTCCTGATGCTTCGGCTAAGCAAGAGGTCCATGGGGAGCACTTGTCTATTAGAATAAGGATCTAGTGTTGTAGTTTGCCTTCATAGGGCAAACTACCCTACTCTAGAGGGTCTTAGTTTGTCTTCTATTGTTGTAGGCAACATGAACAAAAGAAATTTGGGGAAGAAAGGGCTTAGTTGACTTATACTTTCTGCTACACTCCAGCATTTAGAAAGTTGGGACAGGAATCTAAAGATCAACCGAGAGGCAGAACTGAGGCAGAAAGCATGGCAAAGTTCTCCTCTCTGGAATGCCCCACTGGCTTGCCCGGTTTACATTCTTATAACACCCAGGACCATTTGCCCAGGGATGTTACCACTTTAGTGGGCTAGGTCCTTCCTCATCCATGAGTTAACAAGAACATTTCCTCACAGATTTGCCTCAAGGCAATCTGGGCAATCTGATGGAGGTATTTTCTCATTTGAACTTTTCTTTCTCAGAAGCATATAGTTTGCATCAAGTTGACCAAAAAAAAAACAAACAAAAACAAAACAACAATACCTCAACCAGCAGTTGAATTGAACCAGTAGTTCAACTGCTTATATCGCATAGACATACACACAATATTCCTAACACGGAAATGAGTTTAAAATTAATATTCTGCACATTATTACTCTTGGTATTGTCACTACTGTGGTTAATTGTACTACTGCAACTACGATAAACCCATAAACTGTTAAGTCATTTAAACTGTGAAGCAGTGGTATCTCTCTCTCTCTCTTTCTCTTTCTCTCTTTCTCCAGTAATGGAAATATTTATAAACTACAAATGTAGAACTGGCTCTGGAGTTATGAGTACTTGCTGCTTTTCAAAGGACCAAAGTTTGGGTTACAGATCCATGTTGGGAAGCTTTCAACTGCTGGTAACTCCAGCTCCAGGGGATGGCAATCCTCTTCTACCCTCTACAAACAGCAGCATGAAAATGTGTGTATGTACACGCAGACAAATGGCTGAAAATAAAGTAAATACTTTTTAAGTAAGTAAGTAAATAAATAAGTGAATAAATAAAATGAGGCAGTACAAATCCAGATAATAGTTTTGCTAAGGAACTTACTGTTCAAAATTAAGAACCTAAAGTTAAATCAACTGCTGTTGCAGTGGATAACTATAAAAGTATGATTTTGGTGTATGAGTGAGTGTGTGTGTGTGTGTGTGTGTGTGTGTGTGTGTGTGTGTGAGCACAAGCGATAAATGCTCATTTGAGAAGGATGCACACGTGTTCATCTATATTCATATGTGTGGATGTGGAGGACAAAAAATGCTTGTGAAATTAGAATTGGATAGACATATTCATTAAGTTTACAAAAATCCACTGTCCTCCATCAGAATCCATTTAACTTTGTAACAGAAGTAGGCAAGTCACTATGGATATGGCTTTCAAGTTTTGATGCAAACACAGATACACAGAATCTTAATTAGGATGAGGTACTTGTTTTACTTGCTACCTTAGTAAGAAAGGAAGCTCTAGGGCTTGGAACTCCCGCATCCTATTCTGTATAATTGCTTTCAATGCAATTTTTCTCAGGGAATAATTGAGGTTCTCTCACCAACATGTAGCAACTGACTGTAGTTTAATATTGAAAGCTGTTTTTTATGTGTAGGCAGAGCATTGAAGCACTGTCAAATCTGGTGATTTTCATTCTCTCTTGTTTGTGTGTCTCACTTTGCTATATAACAAACATTCATATCCTAAGCCATTTTCTTTTCAATTGCTATCGTAGCAGGGTGTAGTGGGAGAAGCCTGTAATCTCAGCATTGAGGAAGTTGAGGCAGGTGGATTATGAGTGTAAGGCCAGCCTGGACTGTTTCAAGCAGCAATAAAATTCAAGTAAACCTGTCCCTTAGAGATATAATGACACACTTCTCACTTTAAATTGATGAAGAGTTGCATGATTATATCATCCCTTATTCAAAATGCATATGCATTTTGTTTGTTCTGATTTAACTTGGTTCTACTTTCTCAAAATACAGTATCTCTATCTTGAAATAATGAGGATGATCATTAATATTTTGACTGGTTCCTGTAATATGGAACAAGCATTCTTTTAAAAAGTTTATATACATTTTCCCTTGATATACAATGCTGCTAATAACAGCACTAATAGCTACACAACATGTTTATATGTCAGGCAGTGTTATGTATCTCAACACACTTAATAATTCTTTGAAGCCAGGAGCAGTGGCAAATGCCTGTAATCTCAGCACTCGGGGAAACAGAGGCAGGCCGATTGCTGTGAGTTTGAGCCCAGTCTGCTCTACAAAGCTACTCCAGGGCAGCCAGGACTACAAGAGAAACCATGTCTTGAAAAACAAATGAATTAATTAATCTTTAAAGTACATGTACACCATGGGTATCACATTTATAGAAAAATCAAAATACGCAGTAAGTGTCTATAAAAATACAAATAATTTACCTAATTTACCTAATCCACTAAATTACTAAATTATGCTGAAATGTTGAGATTAAACAAATGTACTAAGAGCAGAGCAGCAATACTCAAAGCCATCACATTGAACTGACTCTTAATTCCACAGTCAGTATTTTATATCCATGCTTATATGACCCTTTATTTATTTACCACAAACTTCCTTGAACAGTAGTTGTGTTAAAGATGTTTAACTTAATAAACAAGTTCTTTCAAAATATGGCTTATGGTTTATTTTTGAATTTTTGTGGTTAACAGGATATCACTATCCTATTGAAAGTACTTGCTTGTATTTGTTAAGCTGATCAGAAAATTATGCTCAGAGGAAATGCAGTTGGAATCATAGGGACTGTGTTGGGGCAGGTGTTCTTGGCAGAAGCAGCCACATTAGGATGATAGCAGGTCTGTAAGATACAGGCCTGTTAACAATCAATGAGTAAATCACAACTTACCAATCAGGGACTCACAGTTTTATAGGTTAGCAGTTTATACAGTGTGATGGTATCCATTTTCAAATTAGCAAGTAAAAGTGTCAGTCTGTTGTCCACATAACCAAACTGAACTCTTAGAGGATTCGAGTAAGTTTATTTGTTACCAATATATTCTAGAGAGAAAAACCTTATTTTCAGTATATTATATAAAGAAGCAATAGAGAAATGAATGTGGATGTAATGGATGCCATGAGTAAAAAGTAAAAGGTAATTTATAAGTTTGTTTCAATAAAGGATAACCCTCACACTCATGAGTTTTCTATCTATGGATTTAACCAATCATGGATTAAATGTTGAGGAAAAATAGCAAAAATTAAAAAAACAAACAAACAACAAACAATCAGTTTGCAGCATGCTGGACCCAACGCTGAGTCCACAGGACTGAAGCCAGTGTAGGCATAGCCTTCTGCAACCACCATCTCACACATCCTCAGTTTCTCTCCAGCTTGAGCAGTCTGCCTTGATTATCCTTCTCATAGTATGTGCTTAGGTCTCTGTTCCATACTGAATATATACAACCTCTTTTTCTTTCCGTCATTCCCCCAAATAATACAGTATAGCTACTATTTATGCAGAGCTGATGTTGTATTAGATCTTACAAGTATTCCAAAGATTATGTAAAGCACACACAAGAGTATGTATAGAGATTCTCTGCAAATGCCACACCATTTTACATTGGAAATTTACACAAATTTTTGTGTCTATGGAGGTCATGGAACCAATCCTCTGAAAATATTTATGATGAACCTCACATTGCACTCTATGTCTAACCCAAAATTTTCAAAAATGTAATTCTTTCTTCATAATTTTTATTTTTTATCAGATTTTCTATTACTAATGTTATCATACACATTGGTTTTTCAATATGCTATCTGAAAATGCTTGAGCTCAATGATTATAAACTGTTCAAAACAGCTAAATTAAAGAATCATGAAGTATGCATAGACTGTGTTATAAATATGACATATTAAGGTTACTCTGAGGTTAAGAAATAAGCACTAGACACTGGCATTTGCATTGATCCAAATGATATCTTGTATAGTAATTCTTAACTTACAAACTGTTCTGCTTTCCAAAGTTCAAACTAAAGAATATATTCTTAGCATTGACATTAGCAATTCATGATACCCAAAAGAATTAGGCAGATTTCTATTTTAAGAGTGATTTAATTGTATGTTAGAGTCTGTGTTGAATGAAACTCCTACGTGCATTTTTTAATATCATCTCAAAGCAGATATGATGCCTTTTTCCTTTAAGGCATGCAAATTTAACTGGCAACTTCTCTAGACACTATTAGGTTAACATAACCAATAGAATTTTGATCAAAACAAAGGAAGGAGTATGTTGGTAATGCAACAATGGTCTACAAAATGAATTAGACAAAATCCTGAAGGTCTGGGAGCTTTACTTCTTGTGACTCTAGACACAATTAGCAAAGCATTCTGAGAACAAAGGGTGAAAAGGAAAAATAGCTGCTATTACTCACTTTTCCTGTGCTAGTGCACTTACTACCACAGTCAAATGGGGTAATGTTGATCATCAGTACATCAGCAAACTTGTGTCCTACGGATGGCTTTCCATCTGATGAAATTAAGTAATTAATCTTTGATCTTACAATTACTGCTATTAAATTTTTAAAAATTCCTGGAGTTCCTCTATCTTCTATTCTCTCTTCTTTCTCTATTATCTTACTCTCAGTCACTCCCTCTTTTCCTTTGTCTAAAAAATAACTGATATGTTGTTCATAGTTTGTAATTCAAACCTCCCATATTAATATGTAATTTTCAAGTATTAATGTCACTCATAAAATTTCTAGTAGTTCAGGTTAAATCTTGATTGTGTAATATTATTATAGTAGCAATATATAATCTACGTTTAAGTGTACAAGCATATATGGATAGTTTGTGCGTGTATCTCTGTGTCGACACATACACTACACATATGTACATGTATTTATTGTACTTATATAATATCCACTGAGTCTATTGTTTTTCCTGTATAAATATGGGGGTGAGACCACTCCTGATGAGACCTAATTGACTAGGATCAGAAGGAAGGAAAAGAAGACCTCCCCTATCAGTGAACTTGGGGAGGGGCATGCATGCAGAGGGTGGAGGAAGGGAGGGATTGGGATGGAAGAGGAAACCACAGGGAGGATACAAAGTGAATAAAGTGTAATTAATAAAGAATAAAAAAAAAGTAGTAACTGAAACCACCTAGGCAGCCAGTTTTATTGGTGTTGCAATAGTAATAGCCAGAATTAGACCAAATTTAACACAATAATGTTAGTAATAATTCAATAATTTCATAATTCTTATGGTTGAGTTACATGTTATAGGTTTTTTTTCTCATGTCCCTATCATTTCAAATAGCTAATGCCACTAATATTACATGTATTCTGTGTGGATTTTTCTTTCATGTTAACCCCATCTCCTATGTCAAAGCAGGGGGAAATGTGGTAAAACACTCCTTTGGGAAATAGGACCAGGTGGAGACTGTTTAATTCAAATAGCAGATTTGTACCTAAGTATAATCTTTCAGGATACTGTAAGATACAATAAAAAAGAATAGCATGGTTGAAATACAGGTTAAGTTTGTTCCCCAAAGGTTCTTGTGGTGTGGCACTGTAAGGAGGCATTAGAGATTTTAAAAAGTAGAACTAGCCCCTGACTAGATCCTGTAGAGCAGCAAATGACCTGCCATCACCAACCTCAAGCCCAGCACCTCCGTAGGCTCCCATGACATCACCCCCAGGTTACTCACAGAACATCCCTCACTGAGGCAGCATCAGGGCACAGCCTGGTAGGCTGCAAGCTAAATCCCAAGCAGTGGTGAGACCATTTAGAAATATCTCTGTTCCATTTTCCCTTCATATGGGATGTTGGTGCCAGTGAACATCTAACAGAATCACAACTATTTAGGAACTTAGCAAAATAAAAAAAAAAAATTGGAAATTTGTCAGTGTACATTCTTGAAAATTTATTCCTATGTATTGATATTGTTGGAACTTCGGAGTTAGAACACTGATGCACAAGACAGAAGAAGAAAAAAAAGTAAGCTTACTGTCCTTTGAATAAATAGGGTGAGAGGATGAAAAACGTGAGTCAAGATGGTGCTGATGGCTGAAGTAATTACCACCCATATTTTGACATCGATAAGATGAGGTATGATAAAGAGTCACTGTATCCAAAGACTAAAAACCTACACTCAACACATTTGAAAATACTGTCTTTGTTAGTGGTGGTCTTAATTTGACTATACTATTTTTTTTTCATACTACAGTGTTTTTGTCTAGTCTGAGGTGATCCACAGATATTGTCAAAGACTATACTCCAAAAGTTATGCTGATTTTAAGAGGTTGATATGAGGAAATATTTTGAGGGCAATAAGCAAACAGATACCAAACAGATACCAAAACTAATAATTATGGTAGAGGTTGACCATATGATTCATGGATGTAAAAAATAAATTCTCTTGTCAGAGTCTTATAGAGGAGTATAGTCCATTGCTGAAAAGGTATGCCAAAGAAGAGAGATACTCTGATTATATGATCACTGGTTTGACAACTGTCCCACTCATCACATTTCCAGAAAAGTCCACAGGGGAGCTTCTCCCACTGACTCTAGATCTTTCAATGAAAGTATTGAAACAGGATGGAAAATATTTTTACACAGAACAACTGTGTCACTTTGACAGGAGCCCTGTCACTCTACAAAAAGCTCAGATGCCTGTATTGTCCTGTGGCATTTTCAAAGGACACTGACTATGTCTCTTCATACTTGGAATTGTGAGTATTTTATACCATTTCAAAGAAGCAAAGTTAATGTTGAAGATGAGCATCCCAAGTTTTATACACTGTATAAAAGATCAAACACACCAGGCAATTATGAACACCTTCAAGGATTTTATTTATTTGTTTGTTTTTGCTTCTTGCTCTTATTTTTAATTTAACAAGGACAGTGGAAGATGTGTATTTTGTTGAGCATGGTTGTTAGGGTTGTTTTTTTTTTTTGTCAACAAAAAAAAGCAATTGGTACAGTAAAGGTTATGAAATGCATTTGACCCCCTAAGACAAAACTTTCATTATTTTATATTTCTTAGATAGTTGTTTTGTTTGTCTTTATGTCTGCTTTTGTTTCAGAGAACTTTCAGTTTGGACAAGCAGAGCAAATAGCACTGATTTGTTTTGTAGGAATGCCCTGGCTGATTTCTCCCCCTCCCAAATTGACTTAGACATTAAAATTTTGTGCTTATAAGAGAGTTTTAAAACATGAATTAATTCCTACTTTCTTTTCCCTCCCCACTCTCTCTTCACCCAGTTCCCTCTCTTGATCTACTTCTGATGTTTATTTTATTTTATTTTATTATTATTTTTTTATAATCAGAGTGCTTTATATGCATGTTATAAATATGGGCATAATACATGATACAAATGAAGAAAATGTAATACTGAAACAACATCTTCTATAATGAAAAATAAACTAATAATGAGAAAGGTAATAGGACATGCCATAATAAATTTTATGTAACGAATTTATAGCAATAAGTTAAAAAGTATAAGACGTTCAGAAGGCTTGAAGTATTGGCCATAGGAGACAAGTATTAAGACCATGTGTATTAGTTATAAATCTGAGAATATCAATAAAAGAGGACTTTTTTGTTCAAACTGGTAAACAGAATGAATCAAACATAGCTCACTTACACAAAGTATGTTAAACTTGTGTCTTCCAACATTCCTGAGACTGTCAGGAACTTCTTTTTTTTTAATTTTAATTTTTCTTTTTAGTTACAATTTGTTAACTCTGTGTCCCAGCTGTATCTCGCTCCCTCATTCCCTCCCCCTCCCCAACTCCCTCCCTGGTCTCTTCCCTGCCCCTTTCTCAACCAAGGACCATCTATGGATATAACCTAGAACTTCTGCTCGGATGTGGCCCGTGGTAGCTCAGTAACCAAGTAGTTTTCCAAAGTAAGGGGAACAAGGACTATTTCTAACAGGATCTCAAGGGCAGGCTCTTTGACCTCCCCCCACCCCAGGGGAGGAGCAGTCCACAGAGGAGGACTTTGCAGCCAGCCTTGAAGATACCTGATAAAACAGGGTCAAATGAAAGGGGAGGAGGTCCTCCCCTATCAGTGGACTGATGTTTATTTTATTTCCCCTTCTGAGTGAGACTGAAGCTTCCTCTTGGGCCCTCCTTGTTACTTAGCTTCTTTGGGTCTGTGGATTGTGGTATGTTTATCCTGTACTTTATGGTTAATATCCACTTATAAGTGAGAACTGAAGTGGAAGTTTCTGCTTTTTTGGAAACTCAGTTGTGTCACCTGAACATGTTTTTGTTTTGGTTCCAAGTGTGGGGTGTGGAGGGTCCATCCCTCCACCACCTCAGAAGCTCCACCATCCCCTAAAAAAGGCAGATGATTTTTATCAGCTGGAAATTACCTCTAGAGTCTAGCTGGAAAAATCCTGGTATGGACTTTGAGAAGGGATGAATAAAAAAGCCCATGCTCGGATACAAGCGAATGTACAAAATTATTTAAAAATAAAAATAAATATAAATAAATAAATAAATAAATAAATTGATAAATAAATAAATAAATAAAGCCCATGGACAGTGAGACATGTTTTCTGCATCTCTTCACTTTGAAACAATTTGGATTGCTTTGCTTTTTTTCAAAGAGAAAAAAAAATGCTCCAGAAAACTTTTATTACTGCTTTGGTGGAGTATTGCCACTTTGGTGGACTGGTACTCTTTGCCCAGAGTATGAACACTTTTGCTGGTTGATACTGTTAGGGTCCCGAATCACTGAAGACCCCAGACTCAATTAGGATGCAAAAGCAAGGGGTGTTTATTCTGCAAAAATTATCAGCATGCCATGAATGGAGCATGAAGTGAACACACAGGCTCAATTTAAAGGCAGTTAGGGAAATTTCCCGGAGGAAGGTAATTTTTCATTCGATTGGTTGACTCAGGTGGTATGGGATATTTAGGATTGGTTAAACATTTAGGAACTCTCCAGAGCTGATAAGGACTTTTCCTCAGGTTTGCTGAATCATCATACTTAACTCAAGCTCATGCGTTAACCTTTAAGCTGATTGGCTGCCTGAGAGCTTTGGGTTTTAGCCAGATTAGCCAAACAGATTGGGGCCTTCTGGGGCCTTTGGTGTTATTAGAGCTCTCAGTACCACCACTGTTGCTGTTGCTTTCTGTTTGCTGGGGCTGCTGTGGTTTGTTGCTTTGCTGTTTACTGGACTGCTCGTATCCTGATAACTGAAATTGGTATATTATCAAAGAACGAAACCACCCTAATCAGCAGGAAGTAGCTAAAAGAGGTCTACAGCCCCTTTTCCTACTAATCTTCTACCTAAAGGAAGGCCTGGGATGGGAGGCAGAGGCATTTAAGAACCTTAAGTAAAATAGGCCTGTCATATAATTAAGCTATAAGACTCCAGGGCACATTCCCAAAGGACTCCAAATCCTACTACAAAAATAAATAAATAAAGAGGAAAAAAATCTTCAACCTTTTCAATAGCAAAATAAAATAAAAAAATATACATGTGAATTATCAATGCTTTGATCAAAATAAGGGCATAGGTAAAGGCTTGCTGACCTGGACTCTGGTGGCACAGACATTGAGACGACCAATGTCTCAATCAAACTAAAAATCTTCTGTACAGCAAAGGATACCATCTTATGAGAAGAGAGACAGCATACATGACAGGGAAAAATAAAGTTTGCCAGCTGTACATCTGACAGAAGTTGGTATCTGGGCTATACACAGAAAACAAAAAGCTAAATACCAAGGTGAGTATTTAGAGCAGGGAAAACTCTCACTCAAAAAATGGAATATGGAACTAAATAGGGAATTTTGTTTTTTTGTTGTATTTTGTTTTGTTTTGTGTTTGTTTCTTGAGTCAGGGTTTCTCTGTGTAACAGAGCCCTATCTATTTGAAAAAAGAGAGAGATACAAATGGCTGAAGAATATTTTTCAAATGTTCAATAACCTTAACTATCAAGGAAATGCAAATTAAAACTACTTTGAGATTTAGTCTTAATGGTTAGGATAAAAAAAAAAAAAAACAACTAAATGACAACAAAAGCTGGTGTGGATGCAGGGAAAAGGGATCACCCATTCACTGCTGTTGGAAGTACAAACTGCTATAGACACTATGCAAATCAAAGCAGAGGTTCTTCAAAGGCTAGAAATAGGCCTGTCATATAATTAAGCTGTAATACTCCAGGGCACATTCCCAAAGGACTCTGAATCCTACTACAAAAATCCTTGCTCATCCATGTTAATTGCTTCTCTATTCACAATAGCCAGAAAATGGAAACGTTGTAGATGTCCATCAACTGATGAATAAATAATGAAAATGTCATACATATAACAACAGACTATTATTTATCTGTAAATAAAAAGAAAATTGTGACCCCAGCACAGTGGCAACACACCTCTAATCTCAGTAGTCGGGAGGCAGAGTCAGGCAGATCTTTGTGAGTTAGAGGCCAGCCTGGTCTACAAAGTGAGTAGAGGACTGCCAAGGCTACAGAGAGAAATGCTGTCTCAACCCACCACCCCCCCCAAAAAAAAAGGAAAAGAAAAAATTGTGAAATACACATGTAAAAAAGGAAAGCTGGAAATAATCATTCTAAGTAAGGTGAGTTTCAGAACTACAAATTTCACAAGTAGCCTCTCAAACATACATGATAACATTGAGTCTTAAATCAGAAAAGTAGTAAGGAGCCATGGAAGACTTTTGCAGAGAGGAAGGACAGAATGCAGGTTGTATGAGGAAGAATGGATAATAATGGAACAAGAAGTGTTAAGTATGGTGGGAGATAGAGGACAGAGTAGAAGAGAGAGTATTGTCGTGATAATTTATAGCAAAGGCATTGAAAAGGCCATATGGAAACCTACTATTAGAGATGCTTTCTAAGCAATGGACACTGTCACCAAAACAAAATGAGAGCTTACAGACTGTGAAAGGATCTTTACCAGCCCTACATTTGACAGAGAGCTAATATTCAGAATATACAAAAACTCAAAAAATTAAACACCAAAAAAAAAAAACACCAAATAATCCAATTTAAAAATGGGGTACAGAGCTAAGAAGAGGGTTCTCAATTGAGGAATACTGAATGACAGAGAAACACTTAAAGAAATGGCCAACATCCTTAGTCATCAGGGAAATGCAAATTAAAACAACCCTGAGATTACTCTTCACACCCATCAGAATGGCTAAAATAAAAACCTCAGGTGACAACACATGCTGGAGAAGATGTGGAGAAAGGAAAACCCTGTCATTGCTGATGGGAATATAAATTTGTACAACCACCTTGGAAATCAATCTGGCGCTTTTTCAGAAAATTAGGAATAGAGCTTCCTCGAAACCAAGCTATACCACTACTGGGCATATATCCAAAAGATGTCCCACAATACAACAAGGACATTCTCTCACCTATGTTCATAGCAGCTTTATTCATAATACCTAGAATTTGGAAACAACCCACATGTCCCTCAACTGAAGAATGGACACAGAAATTGTGGTACATTTACACAATGGAATACTACTCAGCAATTAAAAACAAGGAAATCATGAAATTTGCAGGCAAATGGATGGAACTAGAAAAGATCATAATGAGTGAGGTAACCTAGAAGCAGAAAGACACACATGGTATATATTCATTTATATATTGGATATTTATATATTCATTTATATATAGTGGATATTAGCCATATAATATAGGATAAACATACTAAAATATACAGACCTAAAGAAGCTACACAACAAGGAGGGCACTAGGGAGGATTCTTAATTCTTATTCAGAAAGGAAAACAGAATAGACATTGGAATCAGTAGAAGAGAGGGAACCAGATGGGTTCTACCACAGATGTCATCTAAAAGACTCCAACCAGACGGGGATTGAAGCAGAGGCAGAGACTCACAGCCAAACTTTGGACACAGCACAAGGAGTCTTATGGAAAAAGGGTGATATAAAAGGACTTGGAGGTGACAGGAGCCACACAAGGAGACCAACAAAGCCAGAAAGAAAGAAAGAAAGAAAGAAAGAAAGAAAGAAAGAAAGAAAGAAAGAAAGAGGAAGGAAGGAAGGAAGGAAGGAAGGAAGGAAGGAAGGAAGAAAGAAAGAAAGAAAGAAAGAAAGAAAGAAAGAAAGAAAGAAAGAAAGAAAGAAAGAAAGAAGGAATCAAGCTGGGCCCAGGCATTCCTGCAGAGACTGATGCATCAACCGAAGACCATGCATAGAGAGGACCTAGACCTCCCTGCTGAGATGTGCATATAGACAGCTCAGTCTCCATGTGGTTTTCCTACTAAGGAGAGAAGAAACAGTCTCTGACATGAACTCAATTGTATTCTCCTTGATCACTTCCCAATGGAGGGGTGACTTAGCAGCCCATAGAGAAAGAGGCAGTCATGATGGTACCTAATAGGCTAGGGTCAGACAGTAGGAGAGGAGGACATCCCCTATCATTGGACTAGGAAGAAGGATAGGGGAGGGAGAGAGAGGGAGGGTGGGACAGAAAGGAGATGAGTGAAGGGACTACAACTGAGAAAAAAAATGAATAAATTGTGAAGAAGAAAAAAAAATGAGAAAAAAAGATGTTTTCTAAAGTACAAACATATATAAAAAAGGGGTTTAAATAAAATTATGTTATAACTAAAGGGCATGCAGTGCCTCTTTCAGATACTATAAGCTATAAATAAAAAAATAAAACATACAATAGCAGGTATGAATTACCTACTTTCAAGTTGTTGGTAAGAGAAAGATCCTATAGACCCCTAAACATTATATGCTGTTGCCATTGTTTTTGGTTACCTTTCAAATGTGCTTGGTAAGGTCCTATCTCTCAAGACAACAGACTCTTGATTTCTCCTGGCCGGTGATCACAGTGCTGGGAAGTGCCATGTATTCTAACCAATACTCTTAACTAGCTGAACCTACCAGCAATAGTTTTGAGTGTTCTGACAATATACACCAACTAGTAAAATAGTGACACAAATGTTATGCTAGTGATGAACCACTTTGTGTCTGGATTCTGGATTCCGGGCCTTAGTCATCCTTAAGACAGAACTTGTACTTGGTACTTTTTTTTTTCTTTTTTTTAACTTATTTATTTATTTATTTATTTATTTATTTATTTATTTATTTATTTATTTTTATTAATTACACTTTATTCATTTTGTATCCCCACATAAGCACCTCCCTCTTCCCCTCCCGATCCCACCCTCCCTCCCATTTCTGCATGCAAGCCCCTCCCCAAGTCCACTGATAGGGGAGGTTCTCCTCTCCTTTCTGATCTTAGTCTATCAGTTCTTGTCAAAAGTGGCTGCATTGTCCTCTTCTGTGGCCTAGTAGGGCTGCTCCCCCCTCAGGGGGAGGTGATCAAAGAGCAGGCCAATCAGATTATGTTAGAGGCAGTCCCTCTTCCCATTAATAGGTAACCCACTTGGACACTGAACTGCTATGGGCTACATCTGTGCAGGGGTTCTAGGTTATCTCCATGAATAGTCCTTGGTTGGAGTATGAGTCTCTGGGAAGTTCCCTGTGTTCAAATTTTCTTGTTCTGTTGCTCTCCTTGTGGAGTTCCTGTCCTCTCCAGCTCTTACTATTTCCCACTTCTTACATAAAATTCCATTCACTCTGCCCGACAGTTGGCGGCCATCAGGCTCAGCATCTGCTTTGATAGTCTGCAGGGCAGAGGCTTTCAGAGGCCCTCTGTGTTAGGTTCCTAGTTTGTTTCCTGTTTTCTTCTTCTGGCTTTCAGAGGCCCTCTGTAGCAGATTTCTAGGTTGTTTCCTGTTTTCTTCTTCTTCTGATGTCCATCCTCTTTGTCTTTCACGATGGGGATTGAGCATTTTAGTTAGGGTCCTCTCTCTTGCTTGGTTTTTTTAGATGCATAGATTTTAGTGGGTTTGTCCTACGTTGTATGACTATATGAGTGAGTATATACCGTGTGTGTCTTTTTGCTTCTGGGACAACTCACTCAGGATGATCCTTTCCAGGTCCCACCATTTACCTGCAAATTTCATGATTTCCTTATTTTTCATTGCTGAGTAATACTCCATTGTATAGATCTACTACAATTTCTGCATCCATTCTTCAGTTGAGGGGCATCTGGGCTGTTTCCACCTTCTGGCTATTACAAATAAAGCTGCTACAAACATGGTTGAGCAAATGTCCTTTTGGTGTACTTGAGCCTCTTTTGGATATATGCCTAAGAGTGGTATGGCTGGATCTTGAGGAAGCACTATTCCTAGTTGTCTGAGAAAGCGCCAGATTGATTTCCAGAGTGGTTGTACCAGTTTACATTCCCACCAGCAGTGGAGAAGGGTTCCCCTTTCTCCACAACCTCTCCAGCATGTGTTGTCCCTTGAGTTTTTCATCTTGGCCATTCTGATGGGTGTAAGGTGAACTCTCAGGGTTGTTTTGATTTGCATTTCCCTACTGGCTAATGAGGTTGAGCATTTCTTTAAGTGCTTCTCTGCCATTTGATATTGCTGTATTGGGAATTCTCTGTTTAGCTCTGTTCCCCAGTTTTTAAGTGGATTGCTTGGTTTGCTGCTTTTCAGCTTGTTTAGTTCTTTATATATACTGGATATGAGTCCTCTGTCAGATAAAGGGTTGGTGAAGATTCTTTTCCAATCTGTAGGCAGTCGTTTTGTTTTGATGACGGTGTCCTTTGCTTTACAGAAGCTTTTCAGTTTCATGAGGTCCCATTTATTGATTATTGCTCTTAGAGCCTGTGCTGTTGGTGTTCTGTTCAGGAAGTTTTCTCCTGTACCAATGAGTTCTAGGGTATTCCCCACTTTTTTTTCTAGCCGATTTAATGTCTCTGTTTTTATGTTGATGTCTTTGATCCACTTGGACTTCAGTTTTGTGCAGGGTGATAAGTATGGATCTATTTTTATTTTTCTACATGTAGACATCCAGTTGGACCAGCACCATTTGTTGAAGATGCTATCTTTTTTTCCATTGTGTGGTTTTGGCATCTTTGTCAAAGATCAGGTGTCCATAAGTGGGTGGGTTTATTTCTGGGTCCTCTGTTTGGTTCCATTGATCCACCATTCTGTTTCTATGCCAGTACCATGCAGTTTTTAAAACTGTTGCTCTACAGTACAACTTAAGATCAGGGATGGAGATACCTCCAAAAGATCTTTTATTGTAGAGGATTGTTTTAGCAATTCTGGGTTTCTTGTTATTCAATACGATGTTGAGAATTTTTCTTTCCAGGTTTGTAAAGAATTGTGTTGGCAATTTGATGGGAATTGCATTAAATCTGTAGATTGCTTTTGGTAAGATGGCCATTTTTACTATGTTAATCCTGCCAAGCCATGAGCATGGGAGATCTTTCCATCTTCTCATATCTTCCTCTAATTCTTTCTTCAGAGACTTGAAATTTTTTTCATACAAGTCTTTGACTTCCTTGGTTAGGGTTACTCCGAGGTACCTTATGTCACTTGTGGCTATTGTGAATGGTGTTGTTTCTCTAATTTCTTTCTCAGCCCTTTTGTCTTTTGTATACAGGAGGGCTACTGATTTTTTTGAGTTAATTTTGTATCTGGCCACTTTGCTGAAGGTGTTTATCAGCTGTAGGATTTCCCTGGTGGAGTTTTTTGGGTTAACTCACGTATACTATCATATCATCTGCAAATAGTGATAATTTGACTTCTTCTTTTCCAATCTGTATCCCCTTCACCTCCTTCAACTGTCTTATTGCTCTAGCAAGGACTTCCAGCACTATGTTGAAGAGATATGGGGAGAGTGGGCATACTTGGCACTTTTAATGAGACCAGGAACCCACGGCTGGGTGGGTCATAGGCCTATCCTTAGAGGATAACTTACTATCATTACTGTGCTAAATGAACATAGTAGTACACAAACTCCTAAGTAGTTTTCTTTGTACCTATTGGTTAGTGAATTCCCCGCCCTCACCAGGGGAGCTTCTTTTTGCAGTAGATGAAAGCTTATCACAGAGACCCAAACTGGTCAAGATGTAAAGAATAAGGAACTTAGGAGTGTGTTCCAGGCAAGTAATTTACCACTGAGGGCACTAAGGGCACAAGCCGTTATCCTTTCTAATACAAATAGTTTAACACTGATACTAAGGTGTCATGTTCTTTTCAGTTTAAGACAGTTTATGTTACAAACCAGGTCTCATTTCAAAATTCACACTGCGCAATACTACAAAGATTCTGCCAAAAGGCCAGGAAATGGTACATCAATCTCACTTTGGATATATCTTCAAGAAGGTGAAACTATTATGCCAAAGAGATATATGAACACTAATGTTCATTAAAACATCATTCACAATAACCAAAACATGAAAACAACATAACTGTCTAAGATGGTTAATTTTGATTTTGACTTCATTGGACAAAGAAATGCTTAGGAGCTTAGTAATTTTACTTGTGGGAGTGTCTGTGAGGGTTTACCCAGGCAGAGTAAGGGCCCTGAACTAATAAATAAATTAGCTTCCTGATGGATTAATAATGTGGAATCATTATCAGAAGATTCTGGGAAGCAATTGGTGGGGCTTAGGTAGAGAAAGTATGTCATTAGAGGGATGTCCTGGGAACTATATTTTGCAATGGCTTGTTCTTGTGTCCCCTCATCTATTTCTTGACAACTGTGATATGAACCTCACAACCTCTTCATCCCCTGCCCTGTGATGAACTTCCAGCTTTGAAACTTAGATCTAAAATAAATCTTTGCTTTCTTGTTTCTGTCAAGTATTTGCTCAGAGCAAATATAGTGTCTTTTAGCAAAGAGGCAAATACAAAAAGTGTGTCATATAGACATAATAGGCATTAGAAAGCTGTTGATCAAAAAGAAGTTTCAAATAGACAGGAAGCAGAGGTGTTGAGATCTACTGTGTGGAAACATGATTATCATCAACAATAATATATTGCATTGAGAGCAAAGTTCAAATGTCTCAGCATAAAAAAATGAAAGTTAAGTAAGGTGATGAATATGTCAGTAGGTTTTGTGTATCACAAAAATTACCCATAAATATACGTAACCATTATTTGTCAATCAAAAGGCTGTTTGTGTTTGAGACAGCATCTCTCTACGCTGACCTTGAGCTAATATCCCTCTGCCAGAGACTGCTGGGCTCACCTTATAGTAGTTTGTCACCATGTCTCGTTAGAGTTTTGGTTTGCTTTTGTTTGAGAAGAGAAATTACACTGTTATGTCTTCAACAGTCAAGAGTCTGACTTTGGAACTTTATCCTCTGATCCAAAGCCTGATTGTAGATTGGCTATTAGGTACTTGGAAAATGGAGGGACAGTATCTTTCTGTATCACTATTATTTTCCCGAAATAACTTGTTCCTGATACTATTCCTACATTAAGTGACTGGATACCAAAGGGAACAAGAGAAGTTCTTACTCTAACAGGTACTATCACAAGGCAACATTAGAGAGAACTGGCTTAGAAGATAGTTAAACTGTTGTGGTTCTTTGTAGTTTAGCATTTTTAGGGATATCTGTTGTGCATGTTCATACAATAACTTATCTTTAGCTCCTGCTTTCACCTTAGCAATAATGTATTGGACTACTCAGTTCATGGGCTCCAGCCTTTCCTTTTATCTCTCCTGGAGTCCTACCAACAAGAATGTAAAATGTCTCCAAGATGCTCCCCCCTGCCCTCACCATCCTCCCTTAATCAGGAAAGTGCTTCCCCAAACTGTGAAGGCCATTATTTTATAGGCAAACTCCCTTCTCTTTCTCGATCATGCCACCTCAGAGAATCCTGGAATTTTTGTGAAGAATGTCAGGGCATTTTCAGATAGCATACTAGAGAGTTCCCCAAACTGCACCCCAAAGCTCCTTATATACTTTCAGTGAAGCCCTCCATTTTGTATCTGGGGAAGAAAGGATTCTCATGCCTTTCCTTTGGGATGGATAGTGAGACTTAGAGCCCAGCACAGCTCACTTCAAAGGAATCCCCAGAAATACTGCCAGTTTCCATGGCTTTCATTCTCAATTCTTTCATTATGGGCATTAGAGACTTGTATTTTGGTCTGGCATCACACTTTGGGATTTTATATCTATGGAATCATGGTGTCTCAGTCTAAACTTCCAATTTTCACATGCTGTTACATTAATATTGGTCATTTCACTACTAATGCCTACCAGTTAAATTTCCAAGTAACAAATGAAAATAAAAGCCATCCTTTGTCATATAGACAATCTCTTTGCTACCACTTTTTGTTTTATAACCCTTTTAAAAAGAAATGTACTTACATTTATATACATACACATTGTACTCTTATTCAGATTTAAGAAGGATATAGCTTTTACTTTCTCTTTCCTCTTCTTCCAAACCAACGAGGAATCAATATGCAGATGCTAGATTTACTGACTCTCTCAGGATGACAGATCAATAAAGAAACCCATTGAAAAAAAATGCTTGCCTGGAGCAGAAGAATATAAACTGTTCCCTTAATCTCTGAAAGGCTTTGCTCCCAGGACCAAGCAATTCTTATCCAGTGTCAATAGTACTGAATTTTCTTACTACTTTTTTTTTTCTTATGTAAAAGGCACTCTTCAAATATGTACTTAATTAAGCCTCTCTTTTAACAGAGGTGGCCCAATTCTCATCCCCCAGCCTCCCTTTCCTATCTCCTGTGTGGAAAGTTCTCTTTGAAGTCATGCAGGAGAGATGTGCAAGGATGAAGGAGCTGAGAACAGAGCCAAGGGCACTTGTAATGAACTTCTGATGGAAAAGAAGTTTAGATTAATTCTGCTATTCAAGCTATCCTCTGTTCAGAATTCTTACAAGATGAAATACAGGAAGATAATGAGTTAGATTTTATGTTAGCTCTTAAAGCCCTGCCCTCTAAATATATTTGTGAACACCCTGTGGATTCCTGAAGATTTAGAACCCTGCAAATTTCTAGTTTTGTAGGAGTTATTTATTGTATATTTTGCCTGAACTCTTTATCTCTTATGATTGCCTTCCAGTTCTCAGCAGGAACTTGACTTATTAAAAGGTACCTATTTGCTTGAAGATTTCTCCTTGGATTGCTTCTTGGAAGGAAAGTCCATGATCATTTGTAACTGTGTATTATCCATAAGTACAATTTTTGAAATAAATGTTGATCATTTGAGAAAGTGTTTTCTAGCTGCTTACAATACAGAGGCAATTTTACTTGCAAAACTGAATCCAATGTTACCATCCAGTGGCTGCCAAATAATTCATTTTAATTTCTTATCTCTGGTTATCTCAGTAATTTCCCAGAAAATTATTTTCTAAGATTGCTTATTTAAGAGTTTATAAAAAGAGGCAAAAAACATACACAGCATAAATAACTTAATGGCTGTAAGTTTCATAATTACAGTAACTTTTTCTTCAATGTATTTTTGTTCAGGCATGCTGAATCTTATTTGGGACATTAAATTTCATAGATTTGTTCATGTTGTGTTATTGCAAGCATCATTTTGACATTCCATGCATTGAAGACAAGACATAGAGGTAAAATAAGAGCCCTGGTGCATACTCGATTTCCAATTTACCTAAAATTATTTAAAGAACCAGTGAGAGTCATTTCATTCGAAAACTTACATTGTTTTTCAGGTCACATATACACAAGTCAGTAATGAAATTACTATTAGTTTTATGACAAGGATTAATTTTCTTATACGAATAAATTTCTGTTAAAATATTAAAGTTTTTGTCTTCAGAGATTTTTACCAAAAGCAGCTTATGTTTTTCCAGTGCATTTCCAATCATTTTTAATATTGCTTGATAAGAATTTTAGATAGTCTTTTTATTTTGCATTCTGTGATAATTATATTTATATCTACTAGAATATTCACCTGAATATTTAACTTCATCAACATTTTATTAGACAACATTTCAGTCCTTGCTTGTATGCACAATTAAAAATAAAGTCACAATTCATGAAATTTTACTAAAGATAATTACTTCTTGATGGTTCCTAAAAACCCACTGGAGTGTTTATTTGACATCATGTGCATTTTTAACTACATACACTGAAACTATTGTGTTAAATAACATCCTTTCTTTGAGTCAATCTAAGTTGAAAACACTATTTAGTAGCTTTGGCTTTTGTCTACCCTAGTCACACAGCATCTAACTATAAGCCTGAGTATTTTGATTAAGGCTCCTCATAGAAGTACCATTTTTTATATACTTTCTTTATATCTATCATGTTATTTATTATTACATAATAACAAAATATCTAGATATGTACGACATCCAAAATTAAATACAAAAACTCTTCAGGATTTGTTTACTCTCTCTTTTATCTAAAATATTCTCCTCCCAGCTCCTCCCAGCACTTTTGTCTTAATACTTACCACCCAAACTTCAGGTTCATATGACCTGGTCACAAATAATTTAAGAAAGCTGAGTTCAAGAATTCCTTCTTGCTGCTCACACATTATTTTATAACACTGTTTTTAGTTTTTAAGTTCCTTGATAGTACTTATCAATACCTTAACATTTCATATTTTTTCTTTCTCTATGACAATTGAAATTCAAGCTCCATGAGACAATAAACTTGTCTCTTTGATTCATTTCTGAATTTCTAGAAAACTGAACAGATACCTTTTCAATCACTTACCACCAGCTAACATGCTGAATGAACGCATGTTAGCAAATGGACTACACCCCTTCTATTTAAAGGCAGGCAGATTATAACCCATATATCATTGCTCAAAGTAGAGTAGAATTAGTAGACAAAGTCAAGATTGTGATTACTGGTAGTTATCTGGAAATTCTAGGCAGATAAGTGAAGGCTCTTTAAAGTACCAAGGCTCTTAGACTTTTACTTTTTAGAACCACTATTCAAAAGCAACATTTTATAACATTCCATTGACAACATTTTATAACCTTCCATTGTGGACATATATATAAATATGCACACACACCCAGAAACAAGTCATTATTACTTATTCTAAAACACCTAGCCTGAAATTCTATTTAGTAATTATTATCTGCTCAATAACTGTTATAAATTAGGATAGTCAAGAAATATTTTCAGTGCTTAAATAAAAACATCACATGCAGTAGAGGTGTTAATCAAACAGTAAAAGCAACTCTTTTAAAAGCGAGTATTGCTGATATCAACTTTGTATTTGGCTTATACTAATATTGAAATTGTAACTTATACAGTTGAAAATCTTCTTTTTTTATAAATACATCAGAGAATTAAATGAGAATCCCTGTCACAATGTCATATACAAAAACATTTTTGTTTGTTCTATATAAAGGATGCGTTAAGCAGAGCAGAGCAGAGCCAAAAGTCATGTTCCGTGTGTGAAGTGTGCTCCTTAATAAATACCGTGTCATGAACTGCCATGTTTTATGTCTACTTCCAAACATAATGTGCAGTTCCTTTGTGACTGCAGTGACTTATGATCTACACAAAAATATAACCACCTCTCATCTTTTGAGTTTGGTAACCCTCTCTTTAATCTTACAAAATTTATCTGCATAAAATTTTAAGAAAAATAAATTTGTGAGTGTAATTTTATTTGGCTGTGTATTTTTAATTTTGTTTTATTATTTGATCATAATTGGGAATCCATTGGGAAGTATTAAATTGCAGTTCATTTTGTTTTTTTTCCCACAAATATTTATTTTTTTATTATTTTTTTCTTTTTAGTTACATTTTGTTAACTCTGTGTCCCAGCTGTATCCCGCTCCCTCATTCCCTCCCCAACCCCACACTCCCTCCCTGGTCTCCTCCCTGCCCCTTTCCAAGTCCACTGATAGGGGAGGACCTCCTCCCCTTTCATCTGACCCTGTTTTATCAGGTATCTTCAGGGCTGGCTGCAAAGTCCTCCTCTGTGGCCTAACAGACTGCTCCTCCCCGGGGGGGGGGGGTCAAACAGCCTGCCCTTGAGATCCTGTTAGAAATAGTCCGTGTTCCCCTTACTTTGGAAAACTACTTGGTTACTGAGCTACCACGGGCCACAACCGAGCAGAAGTTCTAGGTTATATCCATAGATGGTCCTTGGTTGAGTGTCAGTCTCAGAAAAGACCCTGAGCCCAGATGTGTTTGGTCCTTGTAGAGCTCCTATCCTTTCCATATCATACTAACTTCCCTTCTTTCATATGATTCCCTGCACTCTGCCGAGGGTTTGGTTATGAGTCTTAGTGTCTGCTTTGAAACACTGCTAGGTAGAGTCTTTCAGATGCCTTTTGTGGTAGACTCCTGTCATAAGTTCAATGCACATCCCATTTGTCTTTCTAAATGAGGATTAATCACCTTCGCCTGTGTCCACTTTCTTGATTATCTTTTTTAGGTGTGTAGATTTCATTATGTTTATCATATCTTGTAGGTCTATATAAGCGAGTATATACCAAGTTTGTCTTTCTCCTTCTGGGATACTTCACTCAGAATGAGCTTTTCTAGATCCCACCACTTGCCTGCAAATTTCATGATTTCCTCCTTTTTGATTGCTGAGTAGTATTCCATTGTGTAAAAATACAATTTCTGTATCCATTCCTCCGTTGATGGACATCTGGGTTGTTTCCAAGTTCTGGCTATTACAAATAAAGCTGCTACGAACATGGTTGAACAAATGTCCTTGTTGTGTACTTGAGCAAATTTTGGGTATATACCTAGGAGTGGTATAGCTGGGTCTTGAGGTAGCACTACTCCTAGATGTCTGAGAAAGCGCCAGATTTCTTCTTGTAGGCACTTAGTGCTATAAATTTTCCTCTGAGCACTGCTTTCAATGTGTCCCATAAATTTGGGTATGTTGTGCCTTCATTTTCATTGAATTCTAGAAAGTCTTTAATTTCTTTCTTTATTTCTTCCTTGACCCAGCTGTCATTGAGTAGTAAGTTGTTCAGTTTCCATGTGCGTGTCGGCTTTTTGTTGTTTCTGTTGTTGTTGATGTCCAGCTTTAGTCCATGGTGGTCAGATAGTATACAAGGGATTATTTCAATCTTTTTGTATCTGTTGAGGCTTGCTTTGTGACCCACTATATGGTCTATTTTGGAGAAGGTTCCATGTGGTGCTGAAAAGAAGGTGTACTCTTTTGAGTTTGGGTGAAAAGATCTGTAGATGTCTATTAGGTCCATTTGATTTAGGGATTCTGTGAGTGCTTTTATTTCCCTATTTGGTGTCTGTCTGGTTGATCTGTCCCTTGATGAGAGTGGGGTGTTGAAGTCTCCCACTATTAAGGTATTAGGATCAATGTATGATTTAAGCTTTAATATTGTTTCATTTATGAATGTAGGTGCTCTTGTATTTGGGGCATAGATATTCAAAATTGTGATGTCCTCTTGTTGGATTTTTCCTTTGATGAGAATATAGTGGCCGTCCTTATCTTTTTTGATTAACTTCGGATGAAAGTCTATTTTATTAGATATTAGGATGGCTACTCCAGCTTGTTTTCTGGAACCATTTGCTTGAAAAACTTTTTTCCAACCCTTTACTCTGAGGTAGTGTTTATCTTTGTTGCATAGGTGTGTTTCTTGGATGCAACAGAATGTTGGGTCTTGTTTCCGTAACCATTCTGTTAGCCTGTGTCTTTTTATTGGTTAGTTGAGTCCATTAATATTGATAGATAATATTGACCAATGCATGTTAGTTCCTTTTGTAATGGAGTCGATGATCTTACCTTGTTTCATTGCTTGTTTTCTTTTCATTTTTGTTGGGATATTATCTGTATGCCCTGTTTTCTTGGGTGAATTCGTTTTCGTTGGATTGGAGTTTTCCTTCTAGTATCTTCTGTAGGGTTGGTTTGCTGCATAGATATTACGTAAATTTAATTTTGTCATGGAATATTTTGTTTTCTCCATCTATGTTGATTGAAAGCTTTGCAGGGTATAGTAGTCTGGGTTGACATTTGTGATCTCTTAGAGTCTCCATGATGCTTGCCCAGGCCCTTCTGGCTTTCATGGTTTCTGATGAGAAGTCTGGTGTGATTCTGATAGGTCTACCTTCATATGTTACTTGTCCTTTTTCCCTTGCTGCTTGTAATATCTTTTCTTTGTTCTGTAGATTTAGTGTTTTCACTATGATGTGACGTGATGTTTCTTTTCTGGTCTAGTCTATTTGGTGTTCTGTAGGCCTCTTGTATATTTATGGACATCTCTTTCTTTAAGTTGGGAAAATTTTCTTCTATGATTTTCTTGAAAATATTTTCTGGACCTTGGAGCCTGGAGTCTTCTTTTTCATCAATTCCTATTATTCTTAGATTTTGTCTTTTCATAGCATCCTTGATTTCTTGGATATTTTGTGATTGGAATTTTTCTGATTTTACTTTTTCTTTGAGAGAAGTATCAATTTCTGCAAGTGTGTCTTCAGCTCCAGAGATTCTCTCTTCCATCTCTTGTATTCTGTTGGTGATACTTACTTTTGTGGTTCCTGATCTTTTCTCCAAGTTCTCCAGCTCAAGAGTTTTCTCATTTTGTGTTTTCTTTATTGATTCTAATTCTGTTTTCATGCCTTGCACCATTTCTTCCATGTGTTTGAATTTGGATTCCTGTCTCTCTACGATGGACTCTATTTCTTTGTTCATTTCCTTTTTGTATGCCACTAATTTTTTCTCTACTTGTGCCTCTATTTGTTTGGCTATGTTTGCCTGTGTTTCTTTAAGGGTTTTGTCTATTTCTTCTTTCTTTACCTCCAATTGACTGACCAACTCTTTGAAAGATTTGTTCATTTCCTCCTTATGAGCCTCAAATAATTGAGCAAGCCTGGCTTTAAGGTCATTTTCCTGTGCTTCTGATGAATTGGAGTATCCATCGATTTTGGGGTTTGCTGGTGAAGTCATGATGTCCTGATTTATGTTGGAAGTGTTCTTTCGCCTACCCCTGGCCATTGGCTTATCTGAGACCTTCCCTGTTTGTTTTTGGTTTCTGCCGATCAGACTGGTACTGTCTCTCTCTCGAGTCTGGAGAATTCTTCAGGAAGTTGAGAGAGGTCCCGTGTCCTTAGCATGTGCTGAGGACTAGCTGTACCTGTGGGAGGAAAGTACGCAGGCGCAAACAGAGGCAAATGCAAGCGTGCGTGCGTGCGTGTGTATATGTGTGTGTGTGTGTGTGTAAGTGGGCGTGGGCGTGTGTCTCGAGGGACAGAATGATGGCTAATGTTGAACCCTTGAGTGTGTGGGAGGGGCTCTGCAATGTATATGTCGCAGGCGCTAGTGATGATCGCAGCGCAATTTCTGGCATTAACTGTCTTAACTCCTCAATTAGACCCCCAGAGCAGGAACTTCAATGTTCCAAGTGCCCCTCTGTTTCCCAAAGTGGGTATATGGGTGGGAGGGGGTTCGATGCCTGGCTTCTGTTTTAGAAGGACCCAGGATCAGTGGAGCTGCAGATTATCAAGGGTTCACTCACTTACAGGCAGGTCATTTGGCAGAGATCGGGGTATCTGGGCACTCTGCTCTCTGGTTTGGCCCTGCTTCTTTGATGTGCTCCGCCAGTTCCGTGCTGTTGTCACTGCCAGGTTATGAGGTCTTGCTGCAGCTGGAGATTTCAGGGTGGTCACGTCAGTGGGAATCGGAGTAACCAGCCTTTCTGTTCTCTGGTTTGGCCCTGGTTAGTCTTAAACTGGAGGGCTGATGTGCCCTGCCAGCTCAGTGCTGCTCCGCCGCCAGGTTAGAAAGTCCCGCTGTAACTGGAGACTGGGTTGCTAGTCCAGATGCTTTCTGGGAAGTCCTGGGATCTCTTCACTGTGCTCTCCAATCTTCGGGGGCCCAGCGCCTGGTGTGTCTAGCTTGTATGGCGTTTCTGTCTGGTTTTGGTGAGTATATAGCGTATTCTCTGTCACTGTGGGATTGGGCGGGCTGTACCATCAGTGATCGTGGTCCTGCAGGGCTAGTATGGCGTCTAGCAGACTCGGGCCCTGGGAGGATGGTGCAGCCGCTGTGCGAATCTGGGGCTCCAAGACACAGTACTGCTGGCCTTTGCCGATAAAGGGCTTGGGGCTCCGCCTCAGTGGCTGCAGGCCCCAGGCAGTTAGGTCTGTGCTGAGAAAGGCGAGTCCGCTGTGCTGAGGAGGAAGGAGGTCTGGGGGAGGGGAGTGCCGAGAGATCAAAGGATCGTTTCTCACCTTCCCCAAACAAGTCCCTGGGTGACCTGTGACCAAGGTTTTCACCTCCTGCGATGTTCCCTGTTGTTTAGAAAGTCTCTTAGTTGTTTCCCTGGCTTCAGAAGTTCTTCCACTCATCAACTCAGAACTTTATCTCTTCCACAGCTTGGAAACTGTGTGTGCTAGTCGCCATCTTGGCTCCGCCCCTCCCACAAATATTTATTCATCTGCCATCTGTAACTCTGTGAGGAAGACAGAGGGTGAGAAAATGAATGACAAGAGCCCTACTTTTAGTAGAGTTAGAATCATATTTTTTACTTATTTAATAAGGAAGGGAAATTCTACGTGCAACTGCTTGCCAAGTGAAAGGAAAAATTCACTTAAAAATAATAAACTAACTTCATTTTTTAGAATGTTTAAATATGCATAATTTTAAAAATCCTTGAATGATGTTTCTTGTTATCACTGATCTTTGTTTTTTACTAGACAAAAAGACATTTTACAATAATTATATGGGTCAGTCAAATGTATGAAACATAAAACAGAGAATCAAACTCCACTAAAAGTTTATGAAAACTTACACATTGAGAGTTGCACAATCAATCCTATCCAGGAAGTTTGATTTGAAGTTTAAAAAAAGTCAGTTCTCCTTTTTTTTTTTTTTTTTAATTTGAAGACCCAAAGGCAATTAAAAACCTATAAAGAAATAAAGAAAAAAAACCTAATTTTAGATGTATATCTTCAATGTTTTGACTCGACACCATTTATGTGTTATTTTGTTGTGTATTATTCTTTTGGGTCTTTTTATAAAAAATGAAAATCCCAACATTTCTGTTTTACCAGTCAAGACTCGGGAGACAGATGCTGGGGTGAAAACCTACTAGCTCAGAGAGGCAGAGAAAGCTCGAAGCTGATCTTCCTTCTCTGCTCATATCCCAAAAGGATTGGCCAAAACCCCAAAACTAAAAGCTTGCTAGCTCAGCTGTTGGCCCAGAAGGAAAAGTCCTACTAGCTCAGACAAGAGCTCAGGAGGAAAAAGCCAAAAACTCAAGTCCAAAGATCTAAAAAACCTAAGAGCTAGAGAGCTAAAGCCAAGGAAATGAAGAGGTGAAGAGCTCAAGAGCTTTGGAAGCCAAAGGCCAAGGAACTGAAGAGCTTCCTTTTCTCCACCGTATTTTAAATAAGCATCTCCTAAAGTCCGTCCTTAATCTTTGTCAGCTTAATCCCCTGTCAGCTGGTTTCTTGCTCTGCCTGCTGACCCAGGGCTAGCTTTATTAAATCCTGTGTACAGAAAACTCTTAGACTAAAGGTGTGTTCTGGGTGCTAACCACACCCTAATCACCTAATTATAATAAACAGAAAGCTCTTGGATTAAAGGTGTGTGTTAGGGCTGAACCACACCAAACATGAAACAGGTTTTATAGTTCACAACCTTGGGGATCACGATGGGATCCAAATATCCTGTATTTGGGTATCTGGAGAACTTGTTCCATAAACATCAATTTAAAGCTTTACCTGAGTTAAGTCTGTGTTTCCATATGCATCTCTGTGTCTTCCTTCCCCTTCAGCACACTGATTCTACATATATCTGAAAGAACAGTTTTAATTCCAGTCCAAAATCAATATGGACAAGTACAATATGATATCTAAGCTATTTCAACAACATGTGACCAACATATCTTATACTGCAAAAATGATCTTTAAAGATGAGAGGAAGAGATAGCTCCATATAGTTTCAATAGATGAGAGTAAAAGAATTTTTAAACATGATTGTCGATTTAGTAATATAGCTGGAGTTTGGGACTTTATGCATTCCTTTCTCTCTTCCAAACTTCTCTACCCTTATCCCATTCTTCCAATCTCCCAACAGTAGGTAGGAGAGAAAAAATAATAGAGAGGAAAGGGGGCATCACTATCATTAGACTACTTCCTGTTGATTAGGGGCATTGTGTTTCTTGGGGCTGATATTAGCTGTCAGGATATGCAATTTTTCCTCCTCTTGTCTCTTTGTGCATGACCACTTGAAAAACTACACCAAAAGCAACCAGCAACCAGCAGCAGCAGGAGGAATCAACTGCCACAGCACCTCTAGGGAGTCTAGCATTTATTGTTCTCAAAAGTCTCCAGAGTTCTAAATGTCATATACTGGCAGAAACTATCTGCAGCTGCTAAAATTATGCCCCTGCTAAAAACACAAGGAAAATTATAGTCAACTGCTTTGGACAATCTGAAACAGCTCCATATCCAACACCTGGGATTAAAAACAGAAACATATTCCCATAACATTTCTGTGTTTAAAAAAAAAAAATTACTCACTATATAGTGACATACTGAAAGTACTATAAAAGAATTGACTTTATCATGTCTAAATAAAATACAAGACCCAAGACAAAAACACACCAATGAGATGTTTACTGTAAATAGATGAGAATAAAGCCTTCAATGTTCTGGGCTTATGTTATTAGGGAAATTGAAGTTTCATTTTTGGAGTCTCAGTATCATTATTGAAAGAATTTAACAACAATCTCTGAAGGAATCTTGAAGATAATTTCATTAAAGTTTAAGAGAAGAACCACAGCTAAGGTAAACTGTAAATCTTGGCATTGTCTGGAGAAAAGAGATAGAGAGGAGGGAGAGAGAAAGTCTTGCCATATGGCAAAAGGGGTTAGCTTCGGAGAAGAAAAAGCCCAAAATTCCAAAGAAATTATGGTTAGAATCTGAAAGAAAGAGACATAGGAAGAGAAGTTATGCCTCCCTGAGTTAGGGTGCAAAAAAGTGGGCCATCCTCAGAGAGACTTATGGTAGAACCATAGTGAATACTGAGAGGGTGTGATTCTGTGTTCAAGGCGGGAATACATTATCTCAAAAAAGAGATAATTTTCTACCTCTGAAGTGGAAGTTTCTGGTTTCCTTGAATATTCAGTTTTGTCATGTGATGTTTTGCTGCAAGCCGGGCACCTGATGTTTGACTGTAAGTTGACTTGTGAGAGGGCAGATGATGTTTTGCTCTCTCATTCGAGGGGCATGACTTTGGCCAGCAGAGAAAATCTGTGGGTGCACTCTGAGGAGAAGAGACATAGAGAGGCCCACATATAGATGTCTTACAGTGAGACATCACTTTTTGGATCACCGTCCTTGCACTGATCTTCATGCTTTCCCACTTGACTTCGAAGGGAGAAACATTCCAGAGAACTTCTCGGGCAATCCAACTGAGTCTTTCTGCTCAGCAAGTAGAAATCAGCAGGAAGTAGATAAAAGAGGTCTACAGCCCTTATGACATAACCCAATTCTCATACAAAAATCCAAAAATCTAGTTCAACAGCTTTTCAGCAGAAGAGAGTAGTGTCTGCACTGCAGTTGTGATAACAGCCTCTTGTACAGTCTCCAAGCAAAGAAACTCCTTTAGAAAATGATGATGACTTATAGTTCCCTTCTGATATTCTCAGCCATAGAACCAAGAGCATTCATAGAAGTGATATTTTCCAGGTCCTGCTGTTAGCAGTCTAATTTCTATCTCTGTTTTCATCACTTACTCTATGAAAAATAACTAAAGGAGAGATAGCTCAGAGGTTAAGAACACTGGCTGTTCTTCCAAAGGTCCTGGGTTCAATTCCCAGAAACCACATGGTGTCTCATAATCATCAGTACTGAGATCTGGTACCCTCTCCTTGAATGAAAAGCACACATGCAGGCAGAATACTGTAGAAATTTTTTTCTTTTAAAAAGAAAAGTAATATAAAATAAATATTTACCTATGTACAAAACCGCATGTAAATAGAAGTCCACATTCAATGTTCCAGCTAAATTTAGCCATGTACATGTAATATATATAGGTCGTTTTCTTGGTTATGATTATGAGTGTAAGCAACACAGTTTATAGAACAGTGGTTCTTCTAATGCTTCCTAATGTTCCATCCATTTAATAAAGTTCCTCATGTTGTGGTGACCACAACCATAAAATTATTTTTGTTGATACTTCGTATCTATAGTTTTGCTACTGTTATGAGTATTAATATAAATATTTTTTAGAGATAAAGGTGTGCCAAAAAGGATACAACCCACAGGATGAGAACCACTGTTATGAGCACACAGTATTTCTAATGGCAAAAAGTTTTCCTTACAGTTTGAGATATCATTTTTTACAAAAAGTATGAAAAGTATGCCATTAAATGAATTAACACATTGATGCTTTTTGTTACCAGACAAATAAAATGCAAGTTGTGACAAAAATATCAATGGAGGGCCTGCCTGTTATTTCCTGCCACAGTTTCAGAGGGTTCAGCCCTTGGTAACTTGGTTCTATGTTTCTGAAACCATTATGAATCTGAACACCATGGATGGAAGAAAATGTATGGCGAAACAGAAACCTCAGAGCGTATAAGTAGAAGAATAGAGAAGGAGAGAACTATAAAAGCCATCTTGTTAGCATTTCGGGAGACTGCTTCTTGGTTGCCTAATAACCTATGATGTCATCATTGGTCACCACCCACAGGGGCCTGGGATAAAAGGACTCCTACCTGCTGTTTTGGAGATGAACTCAGTGGCTGGCTTTTTGATCACCTCCCTCTGTGGGAGGAACAGCCTTACTAGGCCTCAGAGAAGACAATCCTGATGAAACCTGATAGGCTGGGATGAGATGGAATAGGAGGAGAACTTCCCCTATCAGTGGGCTTGAGGAGGGGCATAGGAGAAGAGGAAAAGAGGGTGGGATTGGAAGGGGACAAGGGAAGGGGCTACAGCTGGGATACAAAGTGAATAAATTATAATTAATAAAATAAATATATATATTTTTAAAAAGGACCCCTACCTCTTACCTCTCTTTCTTGTTCTCTTGCTCTCTCCTGCTCTTTCTCTGCTTTCTCTGTGCAGACACTCCCTCTTTTCCTCCTATCATGTCTATCCCTGTTTCTTCTTTCTCCATTTCCATCCAGTAAACCTGTTTCATATAATATCTGTTGTGCACATCATTTTAAACACTTCTTTCTGTCATCTTAACCTGTAATTTCTTTGAATAAGTCTTTTCTCCTAAAATTTCCAGAGCATCCTCAAAACAGAGGTGACATTTTTTATTCAGACTATAACATATACTTATACCAATGCTGTTTCATCTCATAGGGAAATTAAATCTTCTATAGTTATGACTAAGAATCTCATATTCCCTGAACTATGTATTTTACCCCTTTTCTAAGTATTTTTGTTATCATTCCATGTTCTTTTTCTCCTCCCCCCCCCAAAAAAAAAATAAGACTGATTTCTTGAAACGTTTCTTTATTCTGGTCTTCATCTAAGAAGACTGTTTCTTTGCTCTAAGCTGATACTTAAAAGTTTCCGAATATTTCCTTGCTGGCATGTTGGGTGATTGGTCCATTGAAATGTGTTTCCAAAGCCCTCCTTTGTAGTTCTCCATTGCTTCACATTATTTTAAATGTTTGTCTGAATTGAACTATATTTGCCATCTGCTGTGCCAGGCTTTCAAATTATCTGAAACCTTTGAATTTTGTTAAATCATTCCTCATTATTGCTTTTTTAGTAGTTTCTATAAAGTCTATCCTTTTCCCTTCTCCCCATTTCCTTATGTTTGTCATTTGCATATGTTCTTGTCCCTGAGGAAGGAAGTAAACAAGCAATCAGCTTCAAATGCACACTCCCTATTCAAACGATAGCTGATCTATTTTGAAATAAACTTTTATCACTTTCCCTTTATTTCATGGTTGTTGTCTTCTTAAGTGTATGCATTTAATGCTGACGTACAACCAATCAATGACATCTCAGGACCTTTATAGTATTAGATCTTAGGTATTGCTGTTTTATAAGTCCTTTTCTTCCACACTATTAAAGATTTGTTTCCCACCTCATTTATTTTATTACTTTGTTTTTCTACTTACTTTTTAAATGATACTTCAATATTCAGTGTACATGAAGGGATGAAAACATAGGCTGGCGTGATTGTTAGGTAGTTAAGAGTATATTCTGCTCTTGGGGAGGACCCTGGTTTGGTTCTTAGCACCAACATTGGGTTCATATCACTCTGAAAGTAAAACAATAAAAATAAAATATTTTCTTACTTAAGCCTTGAGGGCAATCCACCCATATTATTCAGTTCTCCCTTGCCATCATGTTAACATATGCAGTACGCAGTGCCTTCTCCGAGTCCTTAGTTACCCTCTATAGGTAGTAACATGTTTAAAGCCTCACAAAGGTGGGAACAGTCTAAGGAAAGAGAGGATAACACACCAGTCTTGTCCTACATAATGCAGTCCTGCTTTTACACAAGCTTTTATATTGATCAGTTGTTTAACTCTTCATTTGTGTATTTATTTCTATGTTTTTCAGTTATCAATTACTGTATAAAAAGTAAGCACAGGTTTAGTGGCTTAAAACAAATCCAGTTTTTTATATATTATAATTCTATGAGTTAGATGGAAGCAGACAGGCTGCTTAGCTGTTCCAAGGCAACCTTAATTGGAGTCACTCCTGGAGTTACATTTCTCTACAAGCTTTGCTGGAGCTTGTAGAGAAATGAGGTCTACAAGGTGATCCCATTCACACATCTACTGGGATGACAATATTGGTTGCGGCGGTGAGCTTATTTTCCAGAAAAGTTGTTAGAAAGACAAGTATTTCTGAGATTCAACAATGGAAAGTAAAACCTTCCAGGTCTGTCATGAGGTAGGTCAGAAACTGAAACAGTGTGGCTTGCCCTACAGCTATTGTTTAAGGCAGGGAACAAGACAGGGGCTTACCACAGAGGGCCCCTGAAAGACTCCACCCATCAGGGTATCAAAGCAGACGCTGATACTCATAGCCAAACTTTGGCTACAGTGCAGGGAATCTTATGGAAGAAGGGGAGACAGAAAGAGCTAGAGGGGTAGGAGTTCCACAAGGAAACCAACAAAACACAAAAATATGGGCCCCAGTGGGTCTGTAGAGGCTGATGAATCAGCCAAAGAACATGCACAGAGAGGACCCAGACCCCCTGCTTAGATGTAGCCTATGGGTAGCCCAGTCTCCATGGAGGTTCCCTAGCAAGTAAGGAGAGCAAGGGCAGTCTCTGACATGGACTCCGTGGTTGGTTCTTTGATCACCTCATCTTGGCCAGGTAGCCTTACTAGGCCACAGAGAAAGAAGATCCAGACAGTCCTGATGTGACCTGATAGGCCATGGTCAGATAGTAGGGGAGGAGAACCTCCCGGAACAGTGGACTAGGGAAGGAGCATGGGGGCGGATAAGAGAGGGAAATGGGGACCGAGAGGAGATGAGGGAGGGGCTATAGCAAGGATACAAAATGAATAAATTGTAACAAATAATAATAATAATTTTAAAAGGGGGGTATCACAGAAGATAGTGTCTATGGCTCCTCCCGCCCCTAAAGGTAAGCACATGTCTAGACTTGAGAAGAATCAATTGCTTGGTAACTATATATAATACATATCCCCTCCATATGTTAACGGTATGAATTTCCACATGAGAGCCCTCAAAGTCATATCCACTCATGGAAGAATTTAGCTCTGACTCAAAGTGCACGTTCTCATTTATACTTGATTATCTGTCAGGGTGACTCTTCGGATTCCCCTTAGGCTTTACCCTACGGTCATTTGCGTTTAAAAACACAAGGTATATGAGATTCCAGTAATCAACATTAACCAGCATTAAAATAATACGACAGTTCTGTTAGTGAACAAAAAAGTGAACAAGATACAAAACTAGGAGTTCATAACTGTAGCTGTGAAACAATATATTTTTTAAAGCAAAAGAAACGGAAATGTAACCATAAAGCAAGATATAGCTAATAACACGTGTTTATGTTTCCTGACTTCACCAGGTATGTTGGGTGTTACTGCTTTAATAATCCTCAGTTCTCCCTGGCACTGTTTTTATGGTCTATGGTTCTCAGCTGCATGTAACGATCTAGACTCCAGGTGCCTCTCCTTGAGAAAACTTCCATTTCCTGAGAAAACGTCTCTCATTTTATCTGATTAAATATTTCAGCTTAGTTTATGCCTACAGAAGTTTGAGACTCAATGCCTCCTTTTCAGTTTGAACTGACTTTGCTGTTTTAGATTCAAATGCACGGCACATCTTCTAGTAAACTTCTCTTTAAAACTTTATGGGCTTTCTGTGAGTATTATGAGGCTCAATAAGTGATCCCAAAGCCTATTGGCTTAAGATTTTATGATGCTAACATTCTTCTCCACGCACTGAATTCTGTATCATTCAGAACTTAATAAGCAAAACAGAACCATTATAAACATAAAATAAATGCTTTATTTTAGGCGTTAGACTTTTCTTAATTGTAAAATAATAAAGACCAAAATAAAGAAGAAAATATGAAGAATCAGAAGAACTGGTCAGCCTGAGTGGCTAGATAAAGCTAGCTGAGACTATGAGAAAAAACTGTGAAAGTAGTTCGTGAAGTTTACCATAAAGTGTGGATTCCCTCATTATCTGTCCAAAACCAGGACATGATACTCTGGCTACTGATGTTCATGAATCAACATTCAGGAAGAAATATGAAGATTCAGCGTGGAGGAGAGGAACATAGCACCTAAATACCTGTATGAATAACGACTTAATTACCATAGTCTGCAAAGAATAATGGCTGCCATATCACTTCTAACTCCCAAATTTCAGACATTTTTCTTTTCTTAGCAAACTCTATCCCAGTACAGGAGAGAATGATAAGAAATGGTGCTTCCAGTTTTGAAAAGTTGGTTAAAGATTTATGTAACACAGCCTTAAACAAATGTGTAGCTGCCAATCTTAACTGTAAGCTTGACTGAAAGGAGAAATGCTTTGGAGATTAGTGTATTGAGGTTCTGCATACACTGGCTATGACATTTCTATAGGTAATTAGATCATGATGCCTCTGTGTAATAAATTAACTCCTTGATGAATGCAAAATATGATAGCAACATTGAGAAATTGAGAAAGGTAGAAAGTAGAAGCTAATTGGACAGAGTGAGTCATTGGAAGCCCGCCCTTGAAGGCTGAGTTTTGCCCTAACACTGTCCTGTTCACTCCCTTTCTTTGTTTGCTGGCTACCACTGTATAAAAAACTCATTTCTATCCTCCTAGCCTGGATGTATTGAGACCTATGAAAGGAAATCTAATTTTCCCTTTTACTTGTCTCTGACATTTTTTTGGTCACTGTCAGACTACAGAAAGTAATGCAACACTGTTTTCAAAAGCTATAGTGACTTACAAGCAATGTAACTAATGCTGACATAACACATAATATGGGGATAATTCTAGTCCTGAAATTTGTATATTTTGGAATGATCATTAAATAATAGTTCAAGTTTTAGGGTAATAATATAGCCTTTATTCTCATCTAAATCTGAAGTAATTCTAGTAACATGGCCTTGGGGATATTTTAAAAATCATTTTCCAAAAGTATGAGCGTAAAATGACAATGGTATTCATTTGTAACTATCAGGAATAGATAACAATGACAAAAACAACAACAACAACAAAAAAAAACCCAGAAAATTTTAGGAAGGTAAATCTTCTTAGCATGGTTACTATTAGTGTTATATCCTAAATGCTTTGAGCATGTTAATCTTTCGTACGTCCAGCATCAGGTATCGAAGCACGTAGAGGCCTGAAATATTGTTTTTCTAAGGTGTGACTAGGTTCTGACAAGTGAACACTTGCCTAAATTTTGTTGATTTTTGCTAAATGATAGATTTGGTCTAGATTTTAAACCTGCCTTTAATCTAAATCGCCCTACCAAGGGATATTAAAAATATGGGTCAGCAATTATAGAAAAAAACCAGTTTATATGTAAACCTGCTATATTTACATTCTGTTTGATTTCTAAAAAGCACTTAATTGATATCGACTGTTACACAGGTTTATACTCTAGAGACGTTCTGAGTTCTTGTAACCCTGAAAAAAAGTTGAGGCGAGGCACTTTTGCAGCAGAAAGTTTACTAGCTTGGTATTGGGGGTGGGGTCTAGCAGATGAGAATTCAACAGTTCAACAGCTTACTGCGCAGAGAATTAGGGTCTTTATATTACTCAGCACAGGCACAGGTTTTGTAGGCCATTTGCACAATACCAACTTTTCTGAGCATGCTCTGTTACATGCAGTTCTGCACACAGCTTCGTGTATTACATGTTTCACCAGCATCTTAAGTATCTATCCAAGGTGTGTGCTGCAGAATTAAGAGCCATATGTAAAAAGAAGGTACTGTGGTTTGCTTCTGTACCTATTTATCTAAGCTTGTGTCTAGTTTTAGTTGGCCTGGTCCAAGGAGAGAGAGAGTGCTTCCAGCCTTTCTCTTCTGTGGGCTTATGTTTTATACGCTAATTTTGGAAGTCTTTGTGAAAGCCTGCTCTGTCCCATTCTGCTTCAAGATGGCATTTCTACAGTAATGATATAAACGGCCCTGCTGCCTGTCACAGAGACAAAAACCAGAAATTGAATCTAAGCTCTGTTTTACTCAGAAAGCCAGCAATCTGAAAAGACAGTGGATTAGCATCCTAAAATTGTTTTAGATCTCCTCCTCAGTCAGTAGATTGTGTAGGGAGGAGATAGAAAGATAGTCATCATTCCAAAGCTTAATTTTGCTCTTCTAATGATGTGGTCAGCCCTGGCTCTGAGAGTCATTATGCCTTTTTCCTTATCTCAAATCACAAAGTTGACATCATATCACAGCTTCCACTTACATGACTATAAAAATCTAAATAACTGAATCCTCAGACTCCAAACCAACACACTGCTTACTCTCCCATTTTTCTAAATGTAACACAGGTCTTAAATGCAATTCCAATCGTACATCTTCCATAGCTTCTGGGATGCTTTTTTTGAGATATTCTTTCAATTCAACTATTTTCCCTTGCTCAATCTTACTTCATTCAACCCCAGCAGCCATTTATCTAGAAAGCACTTCTCAGTATGCTCCCTAGACAATTTTCCAATCAAAGCCTGTCCCCTCCCTCAAGTGGGGGAGCATGCTTTTGGGAACAATACTTTACAAAAGAAGGGGATGAAGAGAGCAAGAACAGGGAATAAATAGATCCATGGTCAAATATTTTAAATAGGCATCTATAGAAATTCTCAGGAAATACTCAGAACAGACTTATACCATGCAACACTTACAGCAGATATATTTTTGGTACAATATTTACAAGCGATTACCCTACTACATAAGTGGATGCAGTCAGCACAAGAATGAAGAGCAGATATGTCTTGCAGTGTCTTCTTTTCTTCTGCTTCCCATAAAAATGAATGTCTGTGGTTGCTTTTTTACTTCTGCTCCAGTTGGTACAAGATTCCTAACTGGCAATGATAGGTTAAGGTAGTAATACCCACCTTAAGCGTCTGATCACATTGACACTAGCCCCAAATGGTACTCATCTTCAGCCTCATTTAACAGAAAATAAGATTTCAAGTACTTTTTTTTAAATGTATGACTTTTAAGAAGCAAGGGGAGACTGGTCGTGTAGTGACATGAGTGTCTGGCCAAGAACAAAGGCTTTTGCGCTATATTTCTCCTTATAGAAAGTGAATACTATTAGTTTCTGAAGCTATCTTCCCAGGTGTTTCATTATTAGTTTTTAAACAGCGACCCTATAATACTATTGAAAGCACAGTCAGAACAGATTGAAGGTGTTTCTATTTGAGCCGAGGGCCAGTGCTTGTATGGTTGTGGAATATCCAAAAAGGTAAAAGATGAAAATGTTTTTACTATTTTGAGAGGTATAACCCTTTGCTCATTCTTGTTATATTATTTGTTTTGCGCTGAGACATGGCATGACTCAAATATTAGTGAGTTATTGCTGTGACTCACACAGGAACATCCCAAGAAAGTCCCAGGCAGAAATCCATACTTAAGCAATTTTTAAAACTAGTGTGTTTATATTTTTAAAATGACTCATCATGTTCTATTGTGTAAATACATATTTAGACTCATAAATAGCTTTATAAAGCTATGAATTAAAGCCAAATGTAAGTGTTGGAGTTAATCTCTCCTGCCTGCTTTAAGTGCCGTTTTGAATGAGTGGGGTGAAATTGGATATTGTGTGTGTATAATGATGAAAAATGAAGGGCTACAATAAGAAATAATTCTTTTGATTTCTAAAGCATAATGGCCTATGAATTATGTTTAAAATTAATGAATGAGAAGATAGAGAATGATTTGAATCTCATCAGTTGCTATTTTCTTCTTTCTCAGAGATAGCAATGAGCCATTTTCTAAGGGATTTGAACTTCTGTGAGTAAGACCCTCTAAGCTTCTAAAAGGTCTTAATTTGAAGCTGAACCTTTTAATGATGATTTGTTTCACTTGAAAGAACAAACAAATAAGCAGTTGGACTTCCTGGGAGGTTTTCATTGTGTGAAGACAATTTCTTTGTAAAGCTAAATGAGTTTTTAACATTTAGGAAGATATGTACATTATTGCACATCCTCTTGCTGTGAATGAGGCCTCTTTCTTCAACTTCACAAGCAGCCATGAAAAGAAAGGTTACGTTCCCACAGAAAGCAACTTGGATTTTAAAGGAGATATGTTGATTTGAGAAGATGTTCTTCTCTAATTATACTCTCTAATACTACATAAAAAAAAAACACACTTGTCAGTACAGTTCTGTCCAATCTAGGACTTTGGGTGGATGTAATGGATTTACTTGTTCCATCTTCTATTAAAATACACTTCCTTTTTGCTGTTTCACATATAAACACACTTTTCAGAATTTCCAGTGGTGGCAGAATCATACAATAAGATATACATTGTATGGGTATCAGAGTTCCTGCAACAAACTTAAAAAGAGAAAAGTAAACTATATTATGTGTCTACTGCTGAGCTAGGCACCATGACCAAAGGCTATGTGGAGAAGAAAGGGTTTATTTTTTCTTATACTTCCAAATAACCATCTACCATGGGGGAAAGTTAAGGGACTCAAGACAGGACTCTAGAGACAAGAACTAAGGCAGAGGTCATGAAAGAATGTGGCTTAGTTGCTTGTTCCTCATGGATTGCTCAGCCTGCTTGGTTCTACAACTGAGGACATTCCTGTCCAGAGTGGCACTATCCTCTGTGGATTGGGTCTTCCCAATCATTAATCTAGAAGTATACCACTGGCTGGGAGGTGAGGGGTGGGGTCAAGAGCCAGCCACTGAGTTCATGTCAGAGACAGTCCCTGTTCCTCTTACTAGAGAACCCTCATGTTCCCCTTACTAGGGAGCCCACTTGGAAACTAAGCTGCCATGGGCTACATCTGTGCAGCAGTGGTAGAACCATTTTCTTAATTCAGGCTCCCTCTTCCCAAAAGACTGTAGCCTGTATCAGGCTGAAAAGAAAAGAAAACAAAAACAAACAACAACAACAACAACAAAAACCCACAAAACATTGCATATGCTGATACAAAACATGAATCTCTGTTTTACTATGTTAATTCTACCCACCCATGAGCATCTTTCTATCTTCTGATATCTTCTTCAGTTTCTTTCTTCAAAGACTTGTCATACAGGTCTTCCTCTGGCTTGGTTAGTTACACCCAGATGTTTTATATTATTTGTTGCTATTTGTGAATGGTGTTGTTTCCCTAACTTCTATCTCAGCCAATGTATTGCTTATATACTGATTTTTTTCTAGTTAATTTTGTATCCAGCCATTTTGCTGAAGATGTTTATCAAGGAGTAAGAGTTCTCTGGTAAAATTATGGGGGTCACTTACGTATACTATCATATTATCGGCAAATAGCGATACTTTGTTTTCTTCCTTTCCTATTTGTATTCCATTGATCTCCTTTAGTTGTCCTATTGCTCTAGCTAAAACTTCAATTACTATATTGAATAGATATGAAAAGACTGGGCAGACAGTCTTACGAGAGGAGTCATCCAGTAGCTGATGGAAACAGATGCAGAGACCCACAGCCAAAGAATAGGGGGAGCTTGGGGAGCTTTGTGGAACAGTGGGAGGAAGGAAAGAGAGAACAGGAGGGGTCAAGGACACCACAAGAAGACCTACAGAGTAAATTAACCTGAGCCCATGGAGGCTCACAGAGAACCACCAACCAAAGAGTGTGAATGTGCTGGACCTAGACCTTTTACACATACATAGCAGATGTGCAGCTTGGTCATCATGTGGGTCCTCGAACAATGAGAGTTGAGGCTGTCTCTGAGTTTGTTGCCTGCCTCCAGATCCTCATCTCCTATCTAGGCTGCCTTGTCTGACCCCAGTGGTATAGGATGTGCTTAGTTCTGCTGCATCTTGAGGTGCCATGGTGGGTTGGTGCCCATTGAGGTGCTCTCCTCCTCTGAGTAGGAGGAGGCATAGGAATGAGGTAAGGAGCAGTGAGGGTGGAACTGGGAAAAGAGGAGAGGGCTGGGATAAGATTGTAAAGTAAATAACTCAATAGCTAAATGCATTTGACAAAACAAACAAAAGCAAGCACAGGTCTCATATGGAAGAAAATAAATGATAGTTTATTCTTGAGCCAACTATTAGTAACCATGTTCTGGGAACACGGATTTAGGTGACTCAACATTCCTTCTTCAAATGAGGCAACAATTTCATGAACTTCTTATATAACAGAACAAAGATAGTCATAAATCAAGGCATGTTTTTTTCAAAGATACTGGAGTGCTTGCTACCGATATACATATACTAAAATTCAAATATTTGTTGGAATCACTAAGAAGGTGGTTAGAGCCCGGTGGAAAATTTATAATCCTCAGTTGCTATATGAGAGAATTCTTAGCTAGCTTTTGATTGGTGAACTAAGGTTTTGTTGTTGTTGTTTTGTTTTGTTTAAGTTAAAACATTTCAAATGGTTTAATATGTTTTTCAAGATATTACTTCCACTTTATCCACTAGTCACAAAACTTAACAGATTAAGTTCCACACAGGGATGGGACAAGAAATGTCTACTTAGTACGCTAGCAGTAGCCCAAGAAAAATTGCTGTTAAGCTCCAGCCATCCACATCATTGAAGTTTTAATCAATCAGCCTTTGCAGACAAAGACCATTTTTCCAGGAATTCTCATCCACAGGTACCATCTCTCGGATGTTCTGATGTAAATATCTAAACCATAAGCTTTCCCACTGGTCACCCATCCATTTTGGCTTCTCACAAATGTACAGTGGTCACAAGTCAGGCCAATAGTTCTCTTCAAACACAAGAGAATATAGTCAGTCATCTTGAAACTAATCCATAATCCTTTCCCGAAAAAAATCCTTTAGGTTATTCATGCTCCAGTAATAACTGTTGCTAGTCTTGCATATCCCAAGCTGGAGTGCCCGAATCACATGTACAGAGGATCAATCTGCAGTGACATGCCAGTTTTTTGGTATTAGAATTTTATATAAGCTATGGCTAGCTCCTATGTTTTGTTTTCTGTTTGTTTGTTTTTGTTTTGTTTTGGAAAGTTCAATTATTTATTTATTTATTTTTAATTAATTTATTTTTTTATTAGTTACAGTTTATCCACTTTGTATCCCAGATGTAGCCCCCTCGTTTATTCCCTCCCAATCCCACTCTCCCTCCCTTCAACTCCTCCCATACCCCTCCCCACGACCACTGATAGGGGAGGTTCTCCTTCCCTTCCATCTGACCCTAGCTTATTAGATCTCATAAGGACTGGCTGCATTATCTTCTTTTGTGGCCTGGTATTGTTGCTCCGCCCTCAGGAGGAGGTGATCAAAGAGCCAGCCACTGAGTTCATGTCTATGATTTTTTTTTAATTCACATCAGTATTGCATGACTTAAGTAAATTTAAAGAAAAATAGTAAATTAAAAAATAGAATGAAGACATTATGCTGATGATACACACACACACACATATATACACATATGTACTATTACCTTCTACTTCTTGAATATTGACTTTCTAAACTCTCTTTAACGTTTTTCCAAGATTATAGCCATAGTACTTTAGTGTGTTTGTGTTTTTTTTTTTTCTTGGAAAATTTTATTTGGATCATTATTTATGTGTTATAATTTTTAGATAAGATTTTGGTGTAGATGGCCAAATGTGAACTTTTTTCAACTTCTACTCCCTTGCCTGAAAACTTACATAGAATGTGCTGTTGCACTGCAGTGAATTCATTACTGCCCACCTGGCTTGTACTCCGTCTTTTTATACTGCTTTATGGTTCACTATTCTCCCATATTTAGCTTATAAAATAATTGTTTCAGATCCATCAGTTACTAAAAACAGCCCTCAGTTTCACCCAATACTGTAAGTATGTTCTTTCATATTTATAACATGTATGGATGTTTATGGCTTCATCTCCCAACTCTTAGTCCCTTTTGCTCTGTATTTTACTTCTCTTGAGATTCCATGTGTTTATTTTCTCTTCTGCTGACTCTGTTTATCTTAACTACTTATGGTTGCACCCATTAAATATATTAATACTTTAAAGAATTCTTGGTGTGTGTGTGTGTGTGTGAGAGAGAGAGAGAGAGAGAGAGAGAGAGAGAGAGAGAGATGCTTATGAATAAATGTGCATGATGTGTGAGAATGTCAATGTGCCCATTTAGAAGTCAGAGCATGACCTCAGGTGTCTGACCTTGAGTTAGAGTGGGAGAAAAAAGAAGAAAGAAAGAAACTGGTCAAGTTAATGAAATAAATAGGATCTCAAGGCCTTGGTGCAGATAGGACACTCCAGTTGTGCCAACTCTAAGAAGACAGACTTGTCTTAAGCCTTGATAAAGAGATAGGCAGAGTAAGTCATTCTTAAATGAGACACTGTACTTTTTCTATCCCTTAATCCCACCTCTGCTGCAGTGGCTTGCAGGAGCTTCTGGCTGCAGTGGGCAGGCCCTGTGGGTTGAAAATCTCCCTGCTTTTCTGGATTAAACAGAAAAGCACAACTTTTCCCTTTCTTCTACCTTTTCTCTAAACATGTTTTCCTTAACGCTTTGCCGCTGCCCACTTAGATTTACTTTTCATCCTGAAAACCTGATGAAGGGTTGCTTTAAGTTATGAAAATGCAAATTAACTTTTTTTCAATGGTGTTTTTACCTATCTACTATTTTAAACTGGGAATAGGCTTATTGTAGACTATGTTCTCAGTTTTTGATATGTTATCTAATTTTTGTGAATCACTTGTGAATATAAGCAAACATTTTTCATTTTACCAAAACATAATTAAAATTATAAGCCTGTTATAGAATAATAAAATCAAAGTCAATTCCCATCCCATTCTTAGTCTCCTTAAGACTTCCTCAAACTTATCCATGCTTTTATTAAAATGATGAATTCAACTTGAGAGCAATATATGGTATTTGTTTGACCACTGATGTACTTACTGAGACTAGGAATTTCTTTAACCTACACATTATTTATATTAATAAAATCCCATAATTAGTTACACTTATGTTACCATATTTTCTTTTGCCGTATTTTGTTACATTGCTGGAGAATGAGAAGTAGGCTTTATGTATGCTAAGCAAGTACCACCTACTGCCCAAATCTTATGTTTTTGTCATGAATTTTTAATTGAAAATATTGTCCTCTTTCAAAAATCCTGGTGATAAGTAGGTAAGTAGGTAATTTTTTTATTCTTAAATTTTTACAAAATGTATATGTATAACAAAACTAATATTTAAAAGAGTAACTGTCTCTGTACGCAAAAAAAAATACAATGTTAAAATCATTAGTAGGAATTCTCCATTGTGCATTAAATCTTTTGAGTTAAGTTCTAGATAAAATCATGTGAAAAGTTCAGTTGTCTGTAAAACACACTAGCTTTGAGAGATTTTTAGAGAAAAAGAGCTACACAAAAAGTTTAGCCAGGCTGAGTACAATGGCTCACACCTGTAATCCCAGCACGTAGAGAGGCAGAGGCAAGTGGATCTCTGTGAGTTCGAGGCTAGCCTGGTCTACAAAGCGAGTCCAGGACTGCCAGGGAGAAACTCTGTCTCAAAAACAAAAAACAAACAAAAAACTGAAAAAGTTTAGCCAGATTATTTAGTGGTATACTGATAATTGCATAACTAGCTTTCTAGGGGAAAAAAAAATCAAAGAAAGCCCTAATATCTAACATCTGTTAATTCTATGATGTAATGAACTTCCATTGTGGCCCATTTCCAGCTACCTTCATGACATCATTGAATATAGAGGGAGGATGCTACATGCAGTGAAGAAGTTAACCACTTCTGCTTTATAATAAATGTCCTGTCTTTGTGTCTTCACATGTTAAAGATGTTATTTTTTAAAAAGTAATGAAAAAACAGGAGGTCTATGGAAAGAAAGCTAACTGTAATTACTCTTCAGAAAGAAACATTGTTATAGGAGAGAGTTTGGTGTCTATAAAAGGTCATGACTAGGCCTTGCAGTAAATGAGAACTTTCAGAGAGACATCTTAAGGGAGAGAGTATAAGAATAGCCAAAGTATACCACATGGGGAGACTGAAGGAGAAACTTCAGAAAAAGTCTGAACAAAAATAATCCAGTGTTCATACGTTTTAGGGAATGGGCAGGAAGTTCCATTCCACATGACTTATATGTGAAGAAGTCAGGTAATGGGTAGGCCTTAAATTTTTCTGTGAGGAAGAAAGGAGATAGGCTTGCTTCTTATGCTTTCAGATCAGAGACCTGTCAGTTGTCGGAAGCAAAGGGTTGATTGCAAAGAAAGAGTGGTATCAGCTAAAGAGTGTATCTAACAATAGGGTCAAATGAACTCCTTGAGTGGGCCTAAGCTCCCTCTTGACACCTCTTGAGGGTCAGCTCTCAAAGGCCGACCCCCTAAATCGGGTCATATTGATGCTTTGTTTTTTTTCTACTAATCCACTCTGGGAGGGGTACAAGCATCAATCTACAATTATATAATTATACATAGTTATTTCTAGTATACATACAGGTACAAAAAATATTAATTATAGATAATAGTAAAGTGGGATAAAATAATCAAGAACTGAAGAGCTGTCTTACTACTTTTGTTTTTGATATATTTTCTTTAACTGAAATTTGCTTTATTTCATTTTTCATAATGGATAGTTTGATAACCAACTTGTAGATTTCTTGAACTTTTGAAAACTGGTTTTTATGATCTGATGTAAACTGGATCCAGAAAACCACTAGATAAATGGAAGATAATGTTTTTTCAAATATTTGAAGCTATGGCCATGGGAAACTATGAGCATTTCTGAAATTATGAGCATTAGATTAAAACATGTGACATGTTTTAGATCAATTTAAGAGACTTTTTATGTTCATAATTGTGTGTCTATGCATGTGTGTCCAAATGTGCCTGTGTAAAATGCTAAAGATTGTATTCATGGCTTGAATGTCCTGACCAAAGGCTCTACTACAGAGCCACACCCCAAGTCACATCCTAAGTTACAGACTTTTGAATGGTGAACTTGGCTAATGTAGTCCCTGAAATTTTGTTGATATTATCCAAAGAAATACTCTTTACCAAAGTGCCCAAGATGCTGAATGGTCTTAAACTCAGAAATAGGGAAAGGATTATGCTTGTACTTTGCTTTCCAACTCTATATATTGAGTTGTAGTATTGATTATATAAGATCTTCTTTGATTTGTCATAACTTCAGGATTTCAAATCAAGTATTCTAGAATTTATTCTTGAAATTTTTTGGGGGGTGGGGAGCAGTGGACTTCTAATGGACGTAACACTAAAGTAGAAGTTTCTGGTGTCTTTGGAATCTCAGTTGTTCCATGTGAATACATTTTTTGTTTTGGTCGTAAGTGTGGGATGTGGGAATGTTTTTTTTCAACCCAAAAAAACAGCCCCTGCAAAAATCAGCCTCCACAGAAAACAGATCCCCAAAAAGGCATATGATGTTTTTCAGCTGGAAAATGAAGGGCCTGGTTTTTTTGAGCTGGAAAACATCCTCGTATGCACTCCGAGAAGGAATAAATAGAATCCTTCAGACAGTGAAACAGACCTTTTTGCATCTCTACGTTTTGCAATGGTTTGCATCATTTTGCTGGTTTTCGAAGAGAGGGCCACTCCAGAGAACTGTTTTGTTTTGTTTTGTTTTGTTTTGTTTTGTTTTGTTTTGTTTGAGTTTTGTCACTTTGTCAGACTCGTGCCCTTTGGGTGGAGTCTGGCTGATTTTGCTCATTGGAACTGTCTCTGTTGCTGTTGCTTGCTGTTTGCTGCTGGGGCTAAGTTTTGCTGCTTTGCTGTTTGACTGGACTGCTGGTATCATGACCACGGAGACTGGTAAATCCCAAAGAACCCAATGACCCTAATCAGCAGAAACTAGTTAAAAGCTGTCTACAGCCCCTTTCCCTACAAATATCCTACCTAAGGTCGGGAGAAAGTGGTTTTGGAAGGGAGGCAGAGGCATATTAGAATCTTATACAAAGTAGATGTTTGAAAAAATCTAAGCCTACATTACACTGCTCTAAAGTCAACTGGCTAGAAAGACCATCAGTCTTTTTACCATTGGCAAAAGCTTACAGATCTGAAGACAAATGTAGAGTCCAGCTTCTGAAGAACTGGAATGAAGGGGCAGCCAATGGAAACATGAGCATTTCCTACAGCAGTCATCTGTGAAAAAGTGGAAAAAGAAAAGGAGGGAAAGCAAGAAAACAATGTGTCCACAGTTTTCCTCAAAGTCTGCTGTCTTGATTGCTAACTTAAATATGTTTGATAGGGTGAAATGTGTCAAGTTAACAAAGGAAGCCATGTTTGCAGAACAAAGGAAACCATGTTTAGAGATTTCTTTCTATGCAGACATCTCTGCAATAAACACCCAAAATGGGAAATCTCACTAGAATTTATAGCCCCATCTGTCTACGTTAGGTAGAAAATTGAGAGGCATCCATAAATAAAAACTAGCTAAAAATAAAGCTGTCATTTCAGTAGTTTAAAAATGCAAGCATCTTTTTCTTACAATCCTATTACAACTGTCAAAGTACTTCAGTACCATGTGGAGATTCAGCTTAAACAATGGTAACTCAAGAGAATAAAAACTGAAGACTGTACAGTCACAGCCAGTGCAGAAAGACAGTTTTAGCTATGTGTTAATAACAACTCTTCAAAAAGGTACAAGACCTTTTTACATGATTGATGCCCCTGACTATTAAGCTTCAACCAGCCATTCATGTGTAGTTAGTCAAAATAAATTACCAATAAACATATAGCCATGAGGTTGGTTTGGTTCACAACTCTACTTTATTATAAACTTTTGAAACATCAAGTTTTAATATATAAATCTCAAAGTAAAAAATTTTATTGGCTATTCTAGTAAATTAAGTGCTAACATTAAAAACTGGTGTTACAGAAGCTGTGAAGATGATATAGGTAATTCTTTAAGACAGTGAAATTTCGCCCACAGGAGAGCCTTGCAACCAAGATGTAGTAAGTGGGACAACAAGAGGTCATGAGTGCTTCTGGGGAGCTGCTTTGAAAATGTAGCTCAAAATTGTTCAAAGTCGGATGTCTAGATGTGTTTTCTTATTAATGCAAAAATGCTTGTGGTTTCTGTTTTATAACATGTGTATTATTATAACAAAAATTAACATTTAAAATATTTTCTTTCCTTCTTTCTTTCCTTCCTTCTTTCTTTCCTTCTTTCTTTCTTTCTTTTTTCCTTCTTTATTTCTTTCTGTTTATATTACAGACACAGTAAGGAAAAACCATGTATACAACTTCCTACATATGCTGATATTGCACTCTCTATCTCTGGGATTATTGATGTTTTTGTAATATACATTGTACTGGTAAATTGTCATGTGCTGTTTAAGCTTCTTAAAGAGGATTCTGCTAGTAAGGGGGCCCTCCTTGTTTTCTGTAAAACTCCTTCTTTTGGGGCAGAATGGCCTTCTGGATCTGTAATACAGAAAGGGAAAGTCAGGAAGCAGCTTGGGGTATTAGAAGCACTGTGTCTTTCAGACAGAATAGAAGGTAAACCATTTCAAAAGACCTTGCTCTTGCTTACCTCATTCTCTGAAACTGCTTGTAGGAAGAACAGGAAGCTGGAAGGTAATCCACTGAAAGACTGCTTTTCTCTGTCGTTCCTTCAGGAACTCCAGCATGACTGTTCCTTCCCCGGTGGATTACTGCTGGAACTTTTAAACCTTTTTGTGATGCTGCCTTTGTTTGCTCTTTCAATCAGGAAACTCCAGCCATCTCAGTTAAATGTTAAGTGCCTAATTTGATGAATTTTGCTATCTGCTGTTTGTTATTATGTTTATTACTATTTGTTCTTTCTCTTTTCCTTCCTATGTATGCTCTTAATAAACTCATTCATCAGAAACTGGAAGTCTGTCTCTTCTAGATGATTCTCCAGAATGTACAGAGCAATTTTCCTTTGTAAACCACAAAGTGAATCTCATAAATGTACTCTGATATCTTTGCATGTTTGAAATTCTTGACAGTTGTATTTTAATCAGTCATTAATGCTTAATTACTCAAAACAAATTGATAATGTATAGAAATGAGACAAGTCTGCAACATATCTTTACCAATGTCTAGTCTTGAAAAGCCATCTCATTGTCTACATCATATGGCAAGTTTTGTGCTTATTTAGAATTTTTCACAAAAACTCACTTATTGGAGATAACAACATTGAGTAACATATAGGACAGAGAATTGAAAGGTATCTTTTGGAAGCTCCCTGGCATGGTCACTACCTTTCGAGAATAGCCATATTTAAATTCCCAAAACCGTGTAAGAATGAAGCTTGGTCCACAAGCATTGTAGAACTGGAGTTCAACAAACTATCTTGGAATGTCATTCTGCTGTAATATCACAGAGTTCTAAAATGCATTTTGTCATTTTAGATATATGCATTTAACTTTAGATAGGAGACTTTTGAAAATCAAATCCAGGAAATTTAAATCTAACAACAATTATCATCGTTAAAAAATATCAATTATTTCCTAGTAATTGGCAACATTTTTGAAGATCTACTTCTAAAATATACATGGAGTGACAGAAATTAAAATGTTAATTAAGTTGTTAATTAAAAAATTATATCTCCAAAGCTTTAAACAATTTTTAGAAAAGAAATAACCATAGGCTATGCTAATAAATTGAATTAGTAGAGAGAACAAAATAAATCTACTCTAATTGTGGGAAACTATTAAAAAGTCTGAATTCACTCACTTGTTTGTTGGTTAATCTGGTAACATTTTTTAACAAAAGAAAATACAGTTTTATGTTAGCAAGGTTGTCTCTATTCCTCCATAATTTGAAATCTGAGAGTTTTTTTTTTTTTAACAGATACTTGATAAAGGAACGATGAGTAAATGGCTGATACATTTTCATTTCTGAAGACAAACTTATTTCTGCTGAGGAAATAAATGAATTCAATATCTGAAAAATAAGTGGTTGCTATAGTCAAATATTGAAAAGAAGTGTGCATCAGTTACTTTTCTCATTGTTATTACAAAATGCTCGTCAAAACCAAGTTAAAGAAGGAAAAGTTTAATTCAGCTCAGAGTTTGAGGCTGCACTCTATCATAGAAGACAGGCCTAGCTATGGGGGCAGGAATGTGAGACTATTGCCTGCATTGCACGCACAGACAGGAAATGGAGAAAGCTGAATCCTGGTTTTCGGCAAATTTTCTCCAGTCTCTTTTTTTATTCAGCCCAGAACCCAGCCAATGGATGGTGCTTCCATAAAATGTAAGTCTTTGTTCCCTAGTACATTTCTTTATCGAGTACTATCTGTTAAAAACAAAACAAAACAACAACAAAAAAAAAACTCTCAGATTCCAAATTATAGAGGAATAGAAACAAACTTGCTATCATAAAACAGAAGCCAAAGAAACTGTGGAGGTCATATAGCAGGTTAGAAGACAGTGGGATTGGACCCAAAATTTATCTAGTACTTCAGCGGTTTCTCTAACACTTGATTTTTTAATAACACTTTTGCATGTGTCATTGAAAAGAATGCAGAAACAGTATTAAAATTTCACATAGCTTCAGTTTAAACTATATTAATAAATTCTATAGCATAGGTTCCATGAGAGAGGGCATTGTATGTTTATACTTCAAATACAAAGCAGAGATTTGTAGCTGGTGTCATCTGAGCTTGTGGAAATGAATACTTTCTGTTTGTTTTGCTTTTGGTTCACTTACTTTTAAGTGCCAATGGCTAGTTAATTTATTTTAAAGCCTTCTACAAAACAAATTGACTTTAACAATCAAACAGGAAAGATACGATTTCAAATTTTCATTTCATTGATAAGAAATTGAAGAAAATATCAGAAGATGGAAAGATGGATTGATAGGATTAACAAAGAAAAATTGGCCATCTTAGCAAAAGCAATATACAGAATCAATGGAATTCCCATCAAAAGACCTCCACAATTCTTTACACACCTTGAAAGAACAATTCTCAACTTCATATGAAAAATCAAAAACAAGGGAGCCGGCTACAATCGGGATATAAAGTGAATAAATTAAAAAAAAATAAATTTAAATAAAAAAAGAAAAAACTGTCTTATTTAGAAAGAGAAATGAGGACAGATAGCTTACCTATCACAACCTCAAAACAGATGGAGTTCATTTCTAAATAGAAAATCAAGTGGAATGTAGGTCCCCATTAAGTGCCTACTGTTAACACATAAAATTTTAGCAGCTTTAAAAATATAATAACAAAATTTAATTTTGGCTGGAATGCAAGGAACACAAATGTAGTTTTGAGGGGAAAAGGTGTTGAGAAGGGTAAGCAAGATCCTTCTATGAAAAGCCCTGAGTGCCGTGTATATGAGCCAGGTTCTCTTCAGACAAACAGAACAAATACAATTTACACATATGTATACTGAGGAGTTGGTTCACATGCAGAAATCCCTGTCTCTAGTGTTTACAACTGGGAGACCCAAGGCCACAAGTGATGCAGTTCAATATGATTGGCGTGATAGAAGTTAGAGTAACATTTTCCAAAGCGTGTGCCATGGAACGTTTTCCCAACAAGAATGGGCTTACCATCCTACTCCCAGGGGATACCAGAGATGCTCATAAAACACAGAGTCGCAATAACAGCAAACTTTTTTCATCTGAAAACTGATTTCCTGGTTTCACTTAATGTGCTGATTGTTTTTGGTTGTGAGCCTAGCCTTCAACAGCTGAGCCAGCTCTCAGGCCTGCACTTGATGTGCTTCAAATAAATGCAAATGTAGGCTCTTTTTTTTTTTTTTTTTTTTTTTTCCTGGTAGCATTTACTATACTAACATGGCTCAGAAATAATGTTAGGGCATATTAATTATTTAGTCCTGAAACAAATCCTGTGAAAAAAATGGTGATTACTGGTTTTGTGGTTTTGATTTGAGGTGTGCACGGGTGTGTGTGTGTGTGTGTGTGTGTGTGTGTGTGTGTGTGTGTGTGTGT
>NW_026585689.1:24149121-24168979 GCF_907164565.1 Psammomys obesus
TGTGTGTGTGTGTGTGTGTGTGTGTGTGTGTGTGTGTGTGTGTGTGTTTACTAGGGTCACAAACAAGAAAATAGAAAACAAGAACTGGCACTCATCCCTCCAATGACATCCAGAAAACCTTTCTTTTCCCCATTCAGCTGTAGTTCTTTTTATTCCCCTGTACTGTCAGGCTCCATTTACTTTTAACCCATTTGTCCCATGCTGAAGGAAATTGTGTTGCCACTTCATGCAGCACTTCGGGATTTTGTTCCAATTTTGAGGAGGAATTCTTGATAACAGAATTGCTGTGTTAAGTATTTGTTTAAAACGAAAGCAGAAAACCACTCATGAGTAACTCAGGCAGTTAAATGGTACCATCTGGAGCAAGAGGCATCTGTAAGTATCCTTATTTAAGAACCAGTTTACAAATAATAACAGACCCCTGGAATTAAGCCGTTAGCTTCTTTGTCATGGATAACAGCATTCAAGGGAGATAGCTTGCTTCATTGCTTTTGAATCTTCACAAACAGAGCTACTGGAGTATCTGGCTCTTTCCTTAGACTCACACACATAGGGATCTCTTAAATCAATAATATAAAAAATAACAGGTAGTTCACTTGTACTTCAATTTTACTGGAGATGGGATAAAAATAAATTTTCATATTTAAAGAAGTGAGTAAATTAAACTGAATAAGATTACAGCCCGAGGAAAAAGAAGGTAACTTTGAGGGGAAAAATAAAAACAATAATCACATTCTAATAAATGTTGTATAAACTAGACAGCTTTTCTGGTCATTACCTGTCATAAATTATAGATTCAGGTTTGTTTGTTTGTTTGTTTATTTAATGACAAGCATTCAGCAAAACATTTTTTTCAATTATTTTGTACCATACATGACATTTTATGTGTTCAAGGAGAACTTCTAGACTAGATATAGGTGAAAATTGAGACAGAAATGTAGTGACAGATATAACAAGGAGGAATCAGTCAGTGAGTGTTCGTCAATGAAACACAAAGCAACTTAAGACCTAGAACGCCAGGGCTCTGCAGTGCAGTGTTTTCCTGTCATCCGATGGCATTTGTAGGGCACTGCTCTGAGGAAAACAACACAGATGTGGATCACAAGAAATACTGTTAGGGCCTCTGGCCAGCCAAGGATTTACAAAACTGTATCCAGCCCTGTGGGGGTTAACGTCTCTGCAAGTTCTGCCCTCAAAGACTAAAATATTCTGCCCCTTGCCTTGCTCCTGTCAATTCAGTCTGTCATCTGTCATTTGTACTGGCCTCACTGAAAGCAGCCTTTTTGGTATGAATTTGTTTTTCATCCTCCATTCAGTTATCACTGACGACAAATATTAGGATAACAGATACTGAGTCCACTTGTAGAACACTAGAGCAGTACAACTAGTATGTTTTCATTTAAAATGATGGATGCTTTTCTGTGAACAGAAATGGCCTTTTATGCCAAATAGATTAAAATATTGAGAATATTCCGTTATACTCTATTGAAGTATCCCTCATAAATACACACATGAAGTCAGTACATTAAGAACTTGTAGACACTAAAGACCCTAAGTCTAACTCGGGTAATTTGATACGGATTTATAGGTTTGACGGTCTTGCTGTTCTCATGTGTAATATAATCTCCATATTCTGTGCTTAAGCATTTTTTCCCTAACAATGTTTTTAAAAGAGGCCTCACTAGTGTCTCTTGAGAATTCACAGTGAAGTAACGAGTTCTAGCCGTTGTATGAACTCCAAGAGCATATACAGATGTAATTGCCAGATAGCAAGTAATCAGAGCACAGGAAGATCAATTTTATATGCATGTGCACACTGGACAAGTGAATACTAAGTAGTTCAGCACTCTTTTCCAAAATACCTCCTGCTTCCTAGAATTGGTTTATAATATTTCAACCTAAAAGTATTATGACAACTATTTATCTACATGCAATGTTATATTTTATGTTACTTAGGTATTAAGTATTTTAATACATATGTACCATAATGTGCATTTTATTTTTATCTTTTAGGTTTGTTGACACAGAGTTGCCACACCTAAATAAGGCTGTGTGAAATGCTAGAATCTTTTGTCCATCTTAGATAATCTCTGGCAATAGGAAGTGCCAGTAGTTGGTATTGAACCAAGAAAAGGAAGGCTGAGGGTGGGACGTTCCCCAAATCTTTGTTTCATCAGATAATATTTTATGTCCAACAGTTGTGTTTCAATCAGTAGTTTCCCTGGATAATTGTTCCACCACTGATAGCTTCTTCTCAGTAATTTTCCTTTTTTTTTTTTTTTTAAACTTGTTTTCATTTCCATATATCTTTGGGCACCTGAAGTAACTGTATCATTTATTGTGCTTTCATAGCTGACACACAGTGCTCTATTTAGTAAAGTTTAAGTTGTTCTTTGTATATTATGAGACATTTTGGCAATTTTGGCAAAGAAAACGAAAGCATTCACTAATATATTATCTTGGCAAATAGGTACAATATGCTAGCTTTGCATAATGCTACCGGGAATCAAAAGGCTTAATTTACAGAATGAATGACTACATAATGCAGTCTTTAAATATACAGGGGGAAAAAAGCCTTCTAAAAATGAAATGCAATTTAGTCTTTTTTTTTTTTTTTTTGCATCCATTTCCTAGAAGCTTTCTTAGACTCATCTTTATTCCTCAGTGTAATTGTGGCCATTGAATGGTGCTTGCATTTCTTGCAACCTGAGCACCAGCCTCTCCTGATCATAGGAGAGAGTGGTTGGGGTGAAGGCCGGAATGCTAGTCTTGTCTTCAAGATAAGGGAAAGTGGCAGGATGCCAATGCCCTCAGGAAGGTAGCTGGCAGCTGGTTGCTCAGCTTGTGCACTGGAACCAAGACACAAATACGCTGTTGTAGACCCTGAGTGGCTTTTGCTTTTGTTGAATAGTTTGTGTGGCGGAAACACAGGAATCTCTTCGGTCAGGCCTCCTCCACTCTCCCCTTTTGGAAAGAGTTCACACCTGTTCACCAAGGTGTGTGTGTCAGCAATTATAAATGCATGAATATGGCTGAAGAACTTCGCAAAACTGGAAGAATGTTATCAATGTGGAAAACTTCCTGTTGTGGGTGAGTATCCATTTGTGTGACAACATGAAAGAAATTATGTCATATTTGATTGTTAGGGTTAATTTTGACCTGACATATTTAGTTCTACCAACTGAAAGTTTACTATTAAAATGCAAGATGGAACTGTAAAGTTGTAATTTGTTAATTTATTTTGTTAGAATGAAAGCAATGTTACACCCAGTGTCAGATTTCCTGATAGACCATGTCATTTCCACAAGAATTGTGGTACACACACACACACACACACACACACACACACACACATGCATAGACCTATTTTAGTAATCCTTAAATCTGTAAATAGGAAAGAGATATGTCAGGATATTTAATATGTAAATTATGTTTGACCTCAAAAATATGAATATACTATGAACATCACTCTGTACCACCCTTCAGTATCTAAGAAGCATATATAATAGCAGGCATCTTTTAAGTAGTTTATCTTTAGAAAGCATGTCAGGTTATCTACATAGTAAATACAGTCTGGAGTAGACAGAAGTGCTGAAATCCTGTCTACTTTATTCATTTATGTTTGTTTCATATAACTAATATCTTGAAGATTACATTAAAAAGTGTAGATACAGGCTTCCAAGAGTCAATGGGGGTGACCCTAGCTGAGACTCCTAGCAGCAGGGGTGAGGAGGAAAGGGCAATATAGAACCTGAAGTTGCCACCCCCTGTAGCCAAGAAGGACTTCCAGTGGAGGGAGGGGAACACCAACCCACTCTTAAAACCTTTGACCCAAAATTTTTGTCTCACCTACAAGAAGTGTGGGTATAAAGACAGAGCAGAGATTGAGGGAATGGCAAATCAATGGCTAGACCAACTTGAGATCCACCTCATGGGAAAGAGCCAATCCCAGACACTATTAATGATACTCTGCTCTGTTTGCAGAGTACAGGAACCTAGCATAACTGTCTTCTCAGAGGCTTCATCCAGCTACTGATGGAAACAGGGGTGACCTACAGCTGAACAATAGGCCAAGCTTGAAGAGTTTTGTGGAAGCTTGGAGAAAAGATTGATGGAGCCGGAGAGGTCAAGGACACCACAAGAAGGCCTACGAGGAAACTATCCTGGGCCCATGAAGTCTCACAGAAACTGAACCACCAACCAAAGAACACGTGTAGTCTGGCTCTAACCCTCTACACGTATGTAGCAGATGTGCTGCATGATCACCATGTAGGTCCCCCAACCATGGGAGCTGGAGCTGTCTCTGACTTTATTGCCTGCTTTTGGATCCCTTTTCCCTAGTTGGGTTGCCTTGTCTGACCTCAGGTGGTAGTGGAGTGGGAATGCACTTAATCTTGCTTAGACTTGAGATAACAGGGTGGGTTGGTACCCCTTGGGGTCCTCCACTTCTCTGAGAACAAGGAGTTGGGGGAGGGGCAAGAGGAAGGCAAAAGGGTGGAGCTAGGAGGAAAGGAGGGAGCAGGCTGTGATCAAACTGTAAAGTGATTAAATACATAAGTAAATGAAAAAGAAAAAAAAAAAACGTAGGTACTTAGGCAAGATGTTCAGTAGGGAAATGTGCTTGCCACCAAGCCTGATGAACTGGTTTTGATACCCAAGATGCATATGATCGAAGCAGAAAGCTAATGCCTACAAGGTTTCCTGTGGCCTTCATGTGCTCACTCACTTCACCACCCTCATATCTCTACGTACACAAAATAAATAAATGCAATGAAAAAACAACAACAGGGCACTATATTCACTTGGTCAGTTAGGGTGACTATCAACCCCAGCAGAGACTCATTAGTGCCTCCTATTGGCATGATGAGCTTACACTTCTAGCTCGACTCTCGGTTCCGCTGGTGACTAAAGACAGAAAGAATGAGTGTGGTCTGTAAATATGAATCCCTGTACCAAACACTACGAGCAGCAACAACAGAAAAGGATACAGAGGACAAAGAAAAGCAGCAAAGAGTTTACTTTTGTTTAAATATACTGATCTCTCTAAGTCTAAAATACTGGAACTCTGGGGGGAATAAAATAAAATCAGTTTCTCTACGGTTCACTCTCTGCACCTTTTGATCCTCCCTTGCTGCCATCCTGGATTTCTTATCCTTTTTTTTTTTTTTTTTCACTAAATACTTTATATCAACTTGTTTTTCTCTTTGTGGTAGTGTTCATTTTCCCTAGAGTAGAAAACAATAGAAATTCCAACTGAGCATTTCAGGCATGCAACAAATAGCTATTTCATTTTTTTTTTCTTCAAACCTCCTACATCTACACCTTAGTTCTAATCGAACTGAACATTTTATTAGAAAATAGAGGCAACAAGACAAAGTTGTCTTGTCTGTGTGGATCTGACAGTCACCAGGTTAGTGTCCAAATGTGTTTAGTGTCCTCTCTGTCTTTGCTACTATGGCACAGCCTCTACTGAGATAAAAATTCACCCTCATACATAGTTATAGACAATTTTCATTATCTCTCTAATTTCTGGAACCATTTATTTATCCACATTCAGACTATTTCTTTAAGTCCATCTTCATACAGAGTATCATTAAATGTACAATTTCAAAGGAAAGAAAAGAAGGAGAGTAGGAGGGAGATAAGGAGGAAGGGAGAGAGGAAGAGAGAAAATAAAAGGAAGGCAAGCCCCATGACCCTGTTTCTGTTCTTTTGGCAGAAAAAAGTGAAAGAAACTTGTCCCCTATTTACCTTTCCCACTTTTTCATATGCTTCTTATACACTCACTTCCCTGTTCTCCCTTACTAGTTCTAAAATTCCATGGCTGCAGCAAGATCCATTGCTAACTCTGCTGAACACTTGACTTCTGAAATGTCAACAGCTGGTGTCTCCTCATTCTGCTCACATCAGCTGTTATCTCTTTTAAGAGGCTTCCAAGACCTCTTTAGATGAGACTGTGTAGTATTTATTTTACAAGATAAATACTATATTATATCACTGAATGTGGTGGTTGATATCAATCACCATGCATTTTCTTTGAAGTATCCAGAAAAGGTTTGGGTGTGTGTTATAGATTGGAATTTCCATGACACTTCAGTCAGGTGTCTTTTGGAACTGTAGTCGTAAGAGTCCCTACCTCAGCCAATGATCTACTTCTAAGATGAATAACCCACAAGGCCATGTGATTGCTGGATATGTGCAACAGACTCCATATCTTCACCAAACGGAGAAAAGTCTCCCCAGAGCAAAAAATATAAAAGATCAAGGCTGAGACACAATTCAAGAAATCAACTATTCACCATATTTTACCAACCAGTCATAATGAATGTAGAAGAATTATACAAAAGAAAGAGAATATTGGGAGGAAAGTTGACCTTGTACTTTGTCATCACCAGCTCCAACACCAGCCTCAGCCTGTCTCTATCTCATATGTTTATATTTATATTTAAATCTTTTAAAATACTCATTCTTCAAATTTTGTTTATCTACTTCCTTATTTCACTGTTTGTCAATTCACATGAGATGTAATCCAAATTTATTTAATAAATTGACTTCATACTCTACCAAATACTGAGATAACATGTTGAATAAAACAGGTCTGTCTTCTAAAAGGACACACCATGTATATTAGAGAAAAATGATGAATAATAGTAACAATGAAATCAGAATATAATAAATGCTATTTTAAAAGATGTCCTCTAGTGATGAGAAAATAGTGTGTTATTGAACAGAATGTTAAGATAAGGAAGGCTTCTGGGAAGAGGTTATGCATTTACAAAGTTCAGGAGCAAACCCAGTAAGATCAACTAATTATTGTATCTTTTCAAGCATGGAGCAGTACGGAGGAAACTTGAGAAATAAGACCGAGGATCGGCTGGGAAAAGATTCCAAATGAGTTTGTGTACCATGTCAGCAACATGATTGCTGTGCTTAGATTACATGGGACAGAATAAGAACTAGCAGGTTTTGCACAAGGAATACCAAAGAGAAAAGTTGTCTTAGATTGGGATAATGCTAGGTCTTCTAACAGGTCATTTTAGAATTTACTGCTCCACCGAAACAGGAAAAGTAAATGTTGTGTATGCTTTTTTGGCAAATTATTCTTTGTAATGACTCAAAAATGTAGAAGGATTCTTTTTTGTTTGTGCGGAAGCATCACCTGTCAAGGGGGGAGCAGCCTTACCAGGCCACAGAAGATGACAATTCAGCTACTCCTGATGTGATCTGATAGACTAAGATCAGAAGGAAGCAGAGGAGGACCTCCCCTATCAGTGGACTTGGAGAGGGGCATGTGTAAAGAAGGGGGAGGGAAGGTGGGATTTGGAGGGGAGGAGAGAGGGGCTTATGGGGGATACAAAGTAAATAAAGCGTAATTAATAAAATTTAAAAAAAGACAAAACAACAACACAAACTAATGGTCTTTAGCTGAGGCAGGAAATAAGAGGTAGGACATCCAGCAGACAGAGAAGATGCTGAGGTAGAGTCAGGCACAGTAGATTCAGACCAACAAGATGTGAGGAGGACAGATGCATGGTACCTGGGAAGAGGTAACCAGCCACAGGGCAAAATGTAGATTGGTAAATTGGGTTATTTTAAGTTATGAGATGCTCATAGAATAGCCTAGCTATATGGCCTAGGTATTTGGAAAGATATTATAAGTCTCATGAATCTTTATTCTCGGAGTTTGGGGCTAGAACGAAAAACCACTGCAACATAATAGAGCAGCAACATAATGGCACCCAACATTATGGACTAGAACACTATTCAAGAGAAGACTAAATTTAACCAATATCTCTCTCTCTCTCGTGCACACACACACACACACACACACACACACAAACACACCTGAGTTCCTATAAATGTGTGGTGCATGCATGAGTACACACTTATTTATGTGGGTATGGAGGCTAGAGGTTGGCTTAGGTATTATAGTTTGATTTCTATTGTTGTGATAAACACCAGTCACAGCTCTGAGGAAGACATCTTATATGGATTACACTTTCATAACAGTCCATCTTTGAGAGATGTCTGGGCAGTAGCTCATTAGGAATGTAGAGACATATACTGAGGCCAAGACCAAAAGTAGCACTTTTTCGTTATCTTGCTCGTATGGTTCACTTTTATACAACACAGAAACAGTTACTTTGCAAAGGCATCCCCTTCAGTGGGCTCTGCCCTTCCACATCAATCGTTAATCAGGAAAATGCTCCACAGATATGCCTATGGACCAATTGGATGTATTTTCTTAATTCAAATTCCCTCTTCTCAGGGTACTCCAATTTGTGTTGAGATGACAAAAAAACTTACCAGCTCAGATGTCTTCTATCATTCTTAATGTTTTTTGTTTGCATTTGTTTGCTTGTTTGTTTGTTTGAGAAAGGAACTGGAGCTCACTGTCTGGCTAGACTGGCTAGGAATTCTTCTTTCTCTTTCTCTTAGTGCTGGAGTGACAAGTACATGCTATCTTGCCCGGCTTTTTTATTTAGGTAATGGGGATCTAACAGGAGGTTCTCATGTTTGCCAGCAAACACTATATCTATTGAGCCATCTCCCCAGCCCATTCTTTTGGATTTTGGTGTATGTCTTATTTATTATCTTTTAACTTAACTATTTTTTTTTAATTTCCACCAAACAAGGTGGCACATGCTTGTAATTCCAGCACTCCAGAAGGTAGAGGCAGGCCGATCTCTGTGAGTTCAAGACCAGCTTGGTCTACAATGATTCCAGGACAACCCAGGCTATACAGAGAAACCTGTCTTGAAAGACAAAACAAAATAAACAAAAATCTCCTTTTTGAAAAATATTATTTTGGGGAGTCTGTTGATTTAGTGGTGTGGTACGACAGCATAATGAGTCTTGATTAGCACTCAGTCCAATTTTTGGCAGGGAAAGAATGGTAGAATAAAGGGGGGGGGATTCCTATATTCTCTTGCAGCTAAAATCAAGGTACAATTTAGTTTTTCTTATTCAGGCATGCTATAATTTGCAACTTAGTCAAGTGGCAAATATACACTACAAAATCCATATTACTGATAAATCATCTTACTGATATGTTACAGGCAGAAGTGGCTGTTCGGAACCAAATAGTTCATAAGCAGTCTCATTCAGAAAAAAAAAAAATGTCATTGTAGTAAAGTTAATAACTTCTGGGTGCTCCAGTTCTTTGGAGTTTGGATGTTATTTTCACCATCAGCTGTTACTGACTTTTCTGAGGTCTCTCTCAATGACTAATGATCTCTGATAGCTTTTGATAGGTTAAGAGTTTTAAACTTTTTCTGCTTCCAGCCCTTTTCACTCAAAAAATGCTTTTTAGATTTATTTTTATATATGTATCTCTGTGTGTATGACATTGTTTGTAGATGCCCACAAAGACCATAATACTATAATTACAGGCAGTTTTGAAACACTTAAAAATAAGTGAGACAAAAGGAACTTGGGTCCTTTGGAAAAGCACAAGTGCTCTTTAATGCTGATCCATGTCTTCATGCCCCCATTTTATGTGATTAAAGGCATCCAGGCATATAAAATATATATAAAAATTTACTAATCATAAATTGTAAAGAAAATTGCTTTACTCGGGCGGGGTGACACACGCCTGTAATTCCAATACTCAGGGAGGCAAAGGCAAACAGATCTCTGCGAGTTCAAGTCCAGTCTAGTCTACAGAGCAAGTCCAAGACAGCCAAGGCTACACAGAGAAACCCTGTCTCGAAAAACCAAAAAAAAAATAAAGAAAGTAAAACATTGCTCAATTTTTGATGTACATATAATGTATTATATATAAAAGACAAAAGAAAACTAACATGCTACTGAGTTGGATATGCTTGTTTACCTATATAAAAAAACTGAATCTTGACTGAATATTTGATATTGCAGACCACAGTGCATCTTCAATAATTTTCAGAGTTGACTGATATTTTTATTTTATAATAGTCAATGCTAAGAGCACTGCTTTATACAAATACCTAGTGTCAAAGAATTAAATGCGTAAGCCCGTTTCAGAAATTATTTGAAATTTTGCTTCATACTAGGTCAAAACCTTTGAGTACTTTCTTTTCATTGCTCCCCTTATTTAATGATTTCTTTCGTGAAACACAAATCTGTAACTCAAAGACCAGTTTCTTAAAAATCAAGCATTCTAAAATAGTACGGTCCAAAGATACACTACTGTGCACTTGCTAGGGGATAAGCAGAAAAAATTTCAGTGTCCCCGTTTTCCATAATTCAACCATAATGTTTGTTAAGAGCAGAAAACTTTTTACATATGATAAAACATTGTAATTAACAGTGTAAATCATGTGGCACATGAGTTGAGATACTTCAGACTGTAGCATGATGGCATGTACAGGGTGATAGCACATGTAGAGCAGAGCACATATGTTGTATGCTGAGAAGCAGGGGTATAAAGAAGACAGAAAATATAATATAGGCCCGTGCTGCCAGACATGTGTGAGATTCAGGCCAAGTTTAATTTTGAATGTGTGTTCATTGTACATCCAGAAACCATTTATGTGGCCGTATTCTTCAGCTCCTGCATTCAGTTATGAGACCACCTATGGGAACCCAACCCATACATTAAGAAGTTGAATAATAGATCTCCTTCTACCTTCCTGAGTTGAATAATAGATCTCCTTCTACCATCCCCTAAAGTCTGGGACTTTAAATATTATAATTTATACTACCTACATTAGCCAAAATAATACCCCCAAAGCCTCATATGAATTAGTATTTGCACCTTGTTAATAAATTGCTCTAGGTAAATATCTACCTTAACTTTAACAATAGTCTTAACAATAATAGACAAGAACTCCCATCTTTTTCATTCTCTGTGTTGTGATTTTTTGAGATTTCCTGTGAGTTGTTCATTCCCAATTTTCTTCACCAGTTTACCCAATTAACCCAGCAGAGTCAACATCAGCAGGGAAGGACATGATTGACAAGGCCAATCCTCTGAGCTCTGCTGGACAGTTCCTATCAACACAGAGTGATCTCAAATTCAGCCCTTGTTACATTCTTTCTTGTTGTTGTTCTTTCTTTTCCTCACTTCAAGATACTGAATCTTTTTTATGCCTTAATAATATCTGAAGGAAAGTCTCAGTTAAGTTCTGAAATGTAGATGCTTCTATCTTCAGTAACTCAGTCATTGTGTGAATCTATATGGCCACAGAGTCATCAAAATGGTGAAAAGTACATTTGAATTTCAGATGTTAATTTTCGGGGAGATGTGTATGAACGAAATGCTCTAAAGAAGTTCCATGTGTGTCAAAGATTCTTTAGAGTGATTGACTGATGGGAGTTCCTTGACTGTGGACAGTATGACCACAGAGCCAAAATCACATTGGGCTACATTTTTTGTCCTTTTATTAGGAATTCCTCACCAACCTCTGTGTTTTACCTAACATCTTCGGCACTATTGAGGAAATTTTATAACTGTGTTATTGAGCAGATCACTGCCTTCCACTGACTCTAAATCTGAGAGTGTTAAGATGGTACCTGAAACCTATACTCTGCTGTAACCTACCTTCTTGATATCCCTACCAATATATTTGGTACACTTGCTGATGTGTTTTTCTTTTGTTCCACAATAGTAAACATTCTTGTAAGAGTAAATCATGTCATTCTGAGTAACCTGAGTGTGTGTTCCTTGGCATGCCCACTCATATTTCGCTTGGCATAAACTATCTCTTATTCACTTTCGAGTGACAGCTGTGCTTGCAATTGCAGCAGGTAGAGAGTAAGATACAAGACTATTTTTAAACCCAATTTTCAGCCTCTACTTGTCTTTCCTATCCATTAACAAACAGCTCTAGAAATGTCTTAGAAATCCCCTGTGCATGTGTGCCTGCATGAGATCAGGCTGTGTGAAAGAGTTAAGCAGTAACACCTGGTGCAATGCTTCCTGGAATGACTGTTTAATGTACCATGCAGAAAAGGACATGCCTCCTTGTTTCTGCCCAGTGGGATAGATGTTTCTAGTTTGGGTTCCTTCTACCAAAGAGACCTTAAAACCCTGCTTCCGGAGCTGCAGATGCATAAGGAGGGCAGACAAAGACTTTCAAAGATGAAATGACAGAGAATAGTAGCATCTCATAGCTCCACCTAGCATTTGGTGGAGCACAACAGAGAAAAAAATCTCACACTGAACACAATTGATGAAGACTCTGCACGTAAAAACTGCTCTGAAGCTGCACATCATAAAACACTAGTATAATGGGGGAAGGATGCAAATGACTGGAGAGGCGGGGCTTTAATTGTTTTACTGAGCAGATCACCAGATGCTTGTCTGTTTAGGCAGAGGTAAAAAAGTCATCTTTGAGCTGATCTTCTCTACTCTGCAGACACACAGTTATGCAAATGCAGACAATAAAGTCTCTCTTAACTGAACAAGTCTCCAGTTATAGTTAGCAGGATGCACCTAACTCTTAGTAACTAGAGCTCTAGAAATAAGTGCCCAGATTTGCATAAGGAACTCTTGCAAATCGGGGAAGCAAAACTCTACAACTTTTCCTTTAGATTAGAAATTAACAGGACAGGAGCCTACCACAGAGGGCCTCTGAAAGACTCTACCTAGCAGTGTATCAAAGCAGATGCTGAGACTCATAACCAAACCTTAGGCAGAGTGCAGGGAATCATATGAAAGAAAGGGGAGTTAGTATGACCTGCAGAGGACAGGAGCTACACAGGACCTAATATATCTGGGCACAGGGGTCTTTTATGAGACTGTATTTCCAACCAAGGACCATGTACGGATATAACCTAGAACCCCCACTCGGATGTAGCCTATGGTAGTTCAGTATCCAAGTGGGTGTCCTAGTAAGGGGAACAGGGACTATTTCTGATATAAACTTAATGGCTGGCTCTTTGACCTGCCCCTCCCCACCCTTGAGGAAGGAACAGCCTTGCTAGGCCACAGAGGTGGACATTGCAGCCAGTTCTGCAAACTGATAAGCTAGGGTCAGATGGAAGGGGAGGAGACCTCCCCTATTTGTGGACTTGGAAAGGGGCAGGGAGGAAATGAGTGAGTGGGAGGGAATGATGGAGTGGGCCACATCTGGGATTCAAAATTAGTAAACTGTAACTAAATATTTAAAAAATAAAATAAAATAAAGTGAAAAAAAGAATAAAAAAAATAAAAGAAATTAACAGAAGCCATTTAGTGGAAAGTTGCAGCCCTGAGTGGATTCTGCTAATGTTCAAGACTCCTAAGAGGCCTTCATGGGGGATAAAGAAAGTAAATGTTTGAATTGGATTGAAAGGTGTTTACTAAAGAAGGAAGGAAACACTTACTATAGCTTATGACTATAAGAACAGGACAAAAAAGCAATGATCTTGTGTTCATTCACAGAGTGACAGTACAGTTGATATAGAGATTGAACCATCTAATACACCATCACTAAAAAACCAATAATATTTACCAAAAAAACCTCATTGGTAGAGAAGATTCAATGATGGATGGAGAAATGACTCACTGAATAAACTGGCTCTTATGCAAGTGTGAGGATCCTGGGACCAATGTTATAAAAACAGACACAGTAGTATGCATTTGTAATCCTAGCACTCCTACTAGGAGACAGAAAGAAGAGACAAAAGAAATCTCAAGAGCCTGCCATCCTGGAAGAAAGCAAGAAAATCCAACAGAGAGATCCTGCCTCAAGAAAGCGGGAAATGAAATCCTATAGCCGGTCTTGTCCTCTGAACTCTGCATACACATGATGGCATGCATGTCCCTGCACTCACATGCATAGCACATGCATACACACTTATTTATACAAAATAAGTTTAAACCCTTAAAAAAAAGCAAGGAAAAGATTTAACCAAATAATTACATTTTTCTCATATGTCTTTCAGAAGCAATGTCTGCCCAGCCTACTCTAGATAGATTGTTCAGGTTTATGTTGTTAAAATTCAAGGAGAAAAGAAGATACTAATGAAGATGTAATAATTATAGTCTAGACTCTATATCCAGCGGAAATATTAAGGACATTTGTATAGTGGCATATCCATTATTTCATTTTAATAATGTGGTTAGAGTATAGTAAACATGCCATGATGCACAGATATGAAAGTGATACAACTCTTTCTTTTTCAGAGTTTTTGGAGTTTATTAAATGGTCTTTTTAAAATTTTTTTATTAATTACAATTTATTTAAATTGTATTCCCCCTGTAGTTTCCTCTCTCCTCCCCTCCCAACCCCTTCTTTCCTCCCCCTTCTCCACCCATGCCCCTCCCCAAGTCTACTTGTAGGAGAGGTCTTCTTTTGCTTCCTTCTGATCCTAGTCTGTTAGGTATCATCAGGAAGCAAAAGAAGACCTCTCCTTCCATGCCCCTCCCCAAGTCCACTAATAGGGGAGGGCTTCTTTTCCTTCCTTCTGATCCTAGTTTATTAGGATCAGATGTCATCAGAAGTGGCTGTGTTGTCTTCCTCTGTGGCCTGGTAAGGCTGCTGCCCCCTCAGGGGGAGGTGATCAAAGAGCAGGCCAATCATTTCATGTCAGAAGCAGTCCCTGTTCTCATTACTATGGAGACTGAACTGTCATGGGCTACATCTGTTCAGGGATTTTAGGTTATCTCCATGCATGCCACTTGGTTGGAGTATCAGTCTCAGGGAAGACTGTGCTCAGATTTTTTGGTTCTATTGCTCTCCTTGTGGAGCTTCTGTCCTCTCGAGATCTTACTATTTCTGACTTCTTTCATAAGATTTCCTGCATTCTGCCCAAAGGTTGGTCAGCATCTGCTTTGATAGTCTGCAGGGCAGAGCCTTTCATAGGCCCTCTGGTGACACAACTCTTAAAGGCTCTTTGAAACCCTGTTTCTATGACACCTCTCTTTATGGCAGTGTGTGAGATCTTGGCTTCTCTAAACAATAGGACATAGCAAAGGTGGTGAAATGTCATTCCCATGATGACACTGTGTTACATAAGACTTGGTCTTCACAAATTAGAGATTCTCCTTGCTAGTTGATGAAGTAAGCAGCCCTGGATTGAAGAAGTCTATATTATAAAGACTTGGAGGTGGCAATAGTGACAGTAAGTGTTTTCTGGGATGTGACAGCATTATGCAGACAACAGCCAGAAAAACCCATGTGAGCCATACAGCCACAGCAAAATGAATCTTCTATTCAAGTTCAATTACTTTCTAATTCTTCCCCACTCAAGTCTCAAAATGGAAGCATGGTTGAGTGGATATCTTGACTGTAATATTGTGAAATCCTGAACAGAGACTTCACTTTAGCATTGTCCAGACACTTGACCTATAGAAAGTATAAAAATATCAACACAAGATATCAAAAGCTTTGATTTAGAAGTACTATCATACATATAAATAGATTAACATACGTCATTTGTTTCTGGAACTGATTGAGATAATTCTTGATAGACTCAAAAAATGTAACTCTGCAACATGTAATGTGTTTGAGGATTCTTTTTCCAAATAAAACGAAATAAAATAAAAATTCCAAAGAGTGTTCATACTTCCTTTCGTGGCAAAGAAAACACAGCTCCAGGAATTATAAAGGTCAGAATAAATATTTACATAAAGGAATAGCAGTGTAGGATCTGCATAACCTATCTCTCTTTTATTCTCCCTCTCATAACCATTTTTAGATAAAAAAAACATATAGAAAACTCCAAATGAACTGCTATACCTAAGCACCTATATGTCACTGAGTTGCATGTAATAGAATCTGTTATGTGAACAAGAATTAGGTGATTAAGTAGATATAATCACCCAATTGTTGAGGAACCTACAGGGTAAGGTACTTGAGGTGAACTTTAAGTATTCTTTAGGATCTGAGAGTAGTTTACAGACAATATCAAGAAAAGTCAGCATTATTCATACAACTTCAATGGAGGAAAACAAAGACTGACATACCAGACACATATCTTTCATGTGTAATTTATATGTGGCCAACCACATATAGTTTCATTGCATTATTTCAGTAATTTGTCACTGTTTGTTACAATAATTGATATGACATGCAAGGTCATCTCAAGGGCTATTTGGGAACAGGCTTCATATTTCTGTTACTGTGAGTGGTCTCATCTTTGTTTACTTCTGAGCTTTTGACACATCTCTAGCAAAACCACTTCTCCCCAACTCTCTTCTTTCCCTCCCACAAACTTACCCTTTAAACACTAAAAAAAACAAAGAACACCAGGGTGGGAATGGGGATGAGGCCCTTGCACACTTTAGCATTTATGTGCTATCTATTAATGTAGGCAAGAACCCCACAGGGTAATGAAAAGTAAAAACATAAAACTTGGAGACCTTGAGTTTTAAGGGGAAGTGAGTAAACAAAGTTCATCCAAGTAGACTATCTTTCCATTTTGTTCCTTTCTTTAATTTTAATTTTATAAGCTGACACCTAAAATAATGGCTGAGATCTTACCAAGAGCCTTATACTCACAGCGACAAAATCGGGAAAGTAACAACGCTCACACAAATTATATTAGATATGTCTAAATGTACCATAGGTTGATGCTGTGGGGAGAGCAAGAAAGAGGGGCTTTTTATTAACAAAAGCAGCTGTACTAAAGATGGAGAAAGTAGAAGGAAAATAATGTAGCTGAACAATAAACGAGAAGAAAACAGCTGACCTTCCACCTTGTCAACACCTAGCTTGTTGCCAGGCTACCACCTAGCCTTTGACCTCTTGGACTGTCATGAATAGGTGCTGTATATCTTTGGGGATTTGGGTTACTGAATATGGGTTCCCACTATCCCATCATGGAGAAGAGTATGTCTTTAATTTTTTTGCTCTTAGGGTGATTTTTTTTTTTAACCAAGCTAGATCTTTGATAATTTTTCCCCTGAATTCATTTGTCTCCCAAAGGAAACATTGTCTCTCAAGGTGATTCAGTTCTGCTAGGCTGTACAGATTTTGTGGCATTATTGGCTTAGATAGGTTTTATGGGCTTACCTTAGGAACCTGGACACCATTTGTAACATTTCTTTGGGGAAAATGCATTTCAAGTTCTACACTTCCAGATGTACAAAAAGCTCATTAGTAAACTAGTAATGCCCTTTCTTTTCTTTGCCTCTTCCTTGTCTGTGAAAGAAGTAACCGTACTGGTATGAACTGCATTTTTAAACTACCTTCTTTTGTCAGTTGGAATGCTTTTGTCTGTAAGTAACAGAAGACCCTGCTAAATGCATCTTAAACAATAAGGACATTTATTATGACATTCAAGAAGTCCAGAGAGAAGCAGATCTAAGAACTGTCTAGACAGTCTAACAATGCCTTACAGTACCCAAGCTCTTGCTAACCTTCGGCTTTGCCACGCTCTGCATGTCATCAGTCCTCCTCATCCTGAACCCCTCAGCAGCAGCAACTGTATGCATGAAATCTTCATAACTTCCAAAGACAGACAGTGAATAGGGACTGAGGTGTTTTTTTTTTCCTCTCATGCATATTTCTTTTACAAGAAAGGGACCTTTCCCAGAGGTCCTTGGCCAGAACTCAGTCAAATCCAGACTCGGTCAGAATCCCTAATGACAATAGGATGAGGATATAACTGATACATTTCATGTTTAATTCCTCATGCCAGTAGAGGGACTCATCAATGCAAAGCTCACCTTCCCCAGACATGAACAAAATTAGGGCTCAATTAGGAGGAGAGAAGAAGAGAAGCCTGTTTGCTGGGATATAACCAATAGCATATGTCACAATGTAATTTTACTCCTTTTCATTTCCTCTTGCTTGAGAGGTGTGCTGTAGCCCAGTAACATATGGCACTGGGAGACAAAGATGAGACTCTAATGGGACTCAAAACACATTAACAAAACACATGCTGCATTACAAAGCTACAGTTGTGGTGCAATGATGATGCTGTGACATTATATTCCTGACTAGACAGGATAAGCAGTCCAATGCTGGCTTGGATGCCAGAGTGATTTATTGAGCTTACAGACATAAGCACAGACATCTCTCTGGTGCTAACAGCGCTCACTTTTCATTGACCTATGCCCAATGAGCCAACAGAGAAGCCATGTGGAATTCTCACACAAACAAGAATGTTAGTTAACATGCATTCACTATACATTAAAATTGTAGAAGCTGTCCAAAAATTAGTGACACATAAAATCTTCTTTCAGAGACTATTAACAATAGTTTCCTCAAAGCAATATTTTCTGAATTAAAGCCAAGCATGATAAACAACAGCAATGGCAACAAAAACAACAACCCACCAAGGGTACCTTTTAATTTTTAGTAATATTCCCAGATAGTCTCTTCAGAAGAAATCATTATTCCTTTTGTGTAGCTCATACTTTATCACAAAGTTGTATAAATTAGTTTACAACCTAGAAAACATAACTTAAAACACCTTCTTTGTCTCCACAGAATATAACAACCCCTGCCAAAGACCCATTAAAGGAAACCTGCGTTCCAGAACCAATTCAAATGTAGTAATCAGACATAGGCAGGACTACAGCTAAACTCAATTATCCATCTCTGAAACAAAGCTATGCCATTTAAATTCATAGAGCTAAGAGCTGAGCAGATTTCTCGAATGGGACTGGGGAGAAGGAGCACTCCGTGAAGCACTTGCCAAGTAAGCATTAGTACTTGAGCTTGGAGCCTTAGCCCCCGCATGAGAGCCAGGGAGGGCTGTGCATGCCTGAAAGCTCTGCACAGGGAAGGTAGAGACAAGTAAATCTCTGGGCCTTGCTAGCCAGACAGTCTCTTCAAACTGGTGACCTCCAAGTTCAGTGAGAATACCGTCTTGAAAAATACCATACAGGGCCTCTGAAAGACTACCTAGCAGTGTATCAAAGCAGAGGCTGAGACTCATGGCCAAATCTTTGGCAAGGTGCAGGGAATCATATGAAAGAAGTTAGTATGACCTGGAGAGGACAGGAGCTCTACAGGGACCAAATATATCTGGGCACAGGGGCATTTCTGAGACTGTTTCTCCAACCAAGGACTATACATGGAGATAACCTAGAACCCCTGCTTGGATATAGCCCATGGCAGCTCAGTGTCAAGTGGGTACCCTAGTAATGGGAACAGGGACTGTCTCTGCCATGAACTCTGTGACTAGCTCTTTGATCTCCCTAACCCCCATGGGAAGAGAAGCTTTGCTAGGCCACAGAGGAGGACATGGCAGCCAGTCCTGGTGAGACCTGATAAGCTAGGGTCAGATGTAAGGGTAAGAGGACCTCCCCTATTAGTGGATTTAGACAGGGGCAGGGAGGAGATGAGAGAGGGAGGGTGGTATTGGGAGGGAATGAGGAAGGAAGCTACAGCTGGGATACAAAGTAAATAAACTGTAATTAATATAAAAAAATTAAAACATAATTAAAAAAAGAAAAAGAAAGTGGTTAATTGCCATTGTCACCTTCACAGCAGTAAATGACCCAGGAGACAAGCCACTGTGACTAGATTAGGTCAGCTTATAGTCATGCCTGTGAGGGGTTGTCTAGATTACATACATGAGCCTCTGGACATTCCTACATTAGGTTAATTGAGAAGGAAGGCTCACTTTCACTGTATGTTCCACCATTCTGTGTGTTGGGATCCTAGATTGAATTAAAAGAAGAAATACTGTTGAGCACTAGCTCTTGTGAGTTTTGGCTTCCTCTCTGTAGATGCTACTTGAGAAGCTGCTTCAAGTCTCTGCAGCCTCAGCCTCTCTACCCTAGAAATATGAGCTATACAAACCACACTTTGGTTGTTTGCTTGTTTTGTTTTGTTGAGACAAACTTGGCTTCCTGGAACTCACTTTTTAGACCAGGCTGCCCTCAAATTCAGAGATCCTCCCGCCTCTGCCTCCCCAGTGCTGGAATTAAAGACATGTTCTACAACACCCTATTCCTTCCTTCCTTCCTTCCTTCCTTCCTTCCTTCCTTCCTTCCTTC
>NW_026585689.1:24168989-24177033 GCF_907164565.1 Psammomys obesus
TTCCTTCCTTCCTTCCTTCCTTCCTTCCTTCCTTCCTTCCTTCCTTCTTTCCTTCCTTCTTTCTTTCCTTCCTTCTTTCCTTCCTTCCTTCCTTCCACCTACCTATCTGAAGTGGCTTTGGTCAGAGGTTCTGTTGTGATTTTTTTCTGTTTGTTGTTTTTATGTTTTGTTCATTTGTTGTTTTTGAGTTTTGTTTTTATTTTTGTTCTTTTCAATAATGATGAAAACTCACTAATGTAATACCAAACATTTGATTTCTACACAGCAATGGACACAACTACCTGTGTATTCCATATGCATTAATGTGAGTGCACAGACAAATCTTCTGGAAAATTTCCAAGCAATGTGCTATGATCCATAGGAGAAAGGATAGTCCTACTGTAGCTATTCTCTGCTTGAAACTTCACAATAAGATTAAGAGGGTCTGAGATAGCCCTGGTATCACCTCCCTTCTCCCTGAGTGCAATGGAGTAATGTGAACGGTATTTTATTATGTCTTCCTCTGAGTTATCCATCTTCCTATACAAAGTCAGAGGAGTGAGGGCTATTACATTAGAATGCTCATTCCCAAACATTAGTTGGAGTGGGCATAAAAACTTTGGGAAAAGGATATTCACACTTCCTATGCTAGGCATGTGTTTCTGACGGTGAAGAAAACAGCTACAAAGAAATATATAATGTTTCATCTTCTTTTTCACAAATCCAAGGAAAAGAAGGTCATTAAGAGCCAGACACAAATTGCAGTTGCACCAAAAAGAAACATTTTTAGCTACAGATAAGTTGTCCTATAAATTACCCTTGCTTTGTCAAAGTGAATAAAGAAACCTTAAAATTAGAAATTAATAATGTTAATCTGAGGTAATCTGAACATAGCCATGTCATATCAGTTGGCATCAATAATCACTATATTCTTTAATGGAATATTATTACGTTCCATTGACCTAAGGATTTGAATTATGACTAGGCTTGGATCTCTATTGTAAAATCAAGACCTTGGAAATATAAGGCTTGTTTCATGGAGTTTTTGACAGGCTTGAGGAGATGATCATTAACGTTGAACAGGAGGGCCCAGTGTAAATAGTATGCAAATTAAATGCTAAACTCACATGCAACTTAAATATCTATACGTTCATGCATTTTTAATATTTTATTTCTCATGTGCTTTCTTCTTCTGACACCTTGTATGTGCAGTTCCTCTCCATTACCTTGGCAATTGATCTTTTTAATGTGGGCAAAGCATCAAGCCTAATGCAGTGTAGATTTTGTCTAAAGCTGGTATTCGTGACAGGTTCTGCCTGTCATTATAAAGCCCCAAATAAAATTGCGCTAAAGCCCTCCTAAGCTTTCTGTAATGTGGATGGCATTCTGCTTGCTGCAAAATTGTTTAGAATTACTTCTCAGAAAAGAATAGACACTGGCAAAGCTGAAGAGCTAATTGGGCTTTCCACAAATCTGTGACTATGTCGGGAGGCTTGTGCATACCCAGAGGCTTCCCAGGAAATAATAAACGGTTTCATATAACATTCAAAAATTTAAGTAAGTTTCTGGCATTCTCTGCTCATTAACTGAATCTGTCTTCATTGTTTCTTCTTGCCTTTTTTATGTGAACCCTCACTTTCCAAAATTATATCTGTTTAATTAAAAAAAATAAATACTGTGCTTAATTGGAGAATACTTAGAATTTTTTTTTTTTACTCCTATAAAAAGAAAAAGCTAAACCATAACATTTAGGATCTGAGAAAAAAAGTAGATTTAGATCTACACATTTCTAGCTATCATGACTTCATTTTCCATTCATGAATTAGAGTTAGCTAAAAATAGGCATTACTGGATCAGTTATATGTTAGAGACAAACTGTAAAGCAAAAACCTTAACAAGTGTTCTACCAAGTAGAAATTGAAAATATTTTAAAAAATGATGGGTTTTTTTTTCCCTAAACAGAAACTTAAACTATAGATGCATAACAAAAATGCTGACTTAATGATCCTATTATTGCATTGATTGAGTGGAATGTGGAAAATATTTTCAGTTTCAGTTTCTTAGCTACTAACCTTATTTATTTATTTATTTTAGGTACCTAATGGTGAAATAACATTTTATTGTTCAATAATTCCTATGTTATCTATAAAAGGAAATTGCTTTTTGGAAAAATAGGCCAAATAAAATAGGGTAAATTATTTATGAACAAAAGTATATTCATCCACTTACTAATACTTCTTGGCTTTTGACAAGATGTCTCTGACATCTGAAGTAGAAATATTCACTGTATAATTACACAAAATTTGAAGTATATATGGATATATATTCATGTTTAAAAATTCAAATGAGTTGAAAGAAAAAGCGGCAGAGAAAAAAAATTAGGGAAACACCCCCTTCACAATAGTCACAAATAACATAAAGTACCTTGATGTAAGTCTAACCAAGCAAGTTAAAAACTTTCATTAAAAAAAAAATAAACAAACAAACAAAAAACTTCAAGTCTCTGAAGAAAGAAATTGAAGAAGATACCAGAAGATGGAAAGCTCTCCCATGCTCATGGATAGGTAGGGTTAACATAGTAAAAATGGCCATCCCGCCAAAAGCAATCTACAAATTCAATGCAATTCCCACCAGAATACCAACACAATTTTTTTAAATTTAATTTTATTTATATATTTATTTATTGTAGTTTATTCACTTTGCGTCCCTGCTGCAGACCCCTCCTTAGTCTCTTCCCAGTCCCACCCACATTTCCTCTTCTCCCCCTGTGCACTTTCCCTAGGCTTCTGGTAGGGGAGGACCTCCTTCCCTTCTATCTGATCCTAGCTTTTCAGGTCTCATCAAGGCTGGCTGCATCATCTTCTGTGGCCTGGCAAGTCTGCACCCGCTAGAGGGAGGTGATCAAAGAGCTGGCCACTGAGTTCATGTCAGAGACAGCCCCAGTACCTCTTACTAAGGAATCCACTTGGAAACTGAGCAGCCAATGTACTTCCTTTGAACAGGAAGCCTAGGTCCTCTCCCGGCATGGTCCTTGGTTGGTGTATCAGTCTCTACAGGCCCTCTCTGGGCCCAGGTGTTTTGGCTCTGTTGTTCTCCTTAAGAAGTTCTTGTTCCTTCCAAGTCTTTTTATCTCTCTCTTCTTCCATAAGGATTCTGGCACTCTCCACAAAGTTTGGCTCTGACTCTCAGTATCTCCTTCAACACCTCAATCAGAGGTCCTTTGTGGAAGGTTCCTGTCCTGTTCCTTGTCTTCTCCTACTTTCAATGTCTGTCCTGTTTGCCATTCTGAATGTGGATTATGGGTCTTCCCTAGAGTCTTCCTTGTGGTTAGCTTCTTTAAAGCTGTAGATTTTAGTATGTTTATCCTATATTATATGCCTAATGTCCACTTATAAGTGAGTAGATATCAAATGTGTCTTTCTGCTTCTGGGTTACCACATTCAGAATGGTCTTTTCTAGTTTCTACCTTTTGCCTGCAAATTTCATGAGTTCCTTGTTTTTAATTGTTGAGTAGTAGTTCATTATACCAACACAATTCTTTCCAGACCTTGAAAGAACAATTCACAAATCCATCTGTAAAAATAAAAAAACCCAGAATAGCTAAAACAACCTTGTACAATAAAAAGAACTTCTGGAGGTATCTGCATCCCTGATCTCAAGCTGTATGATAGATCAACAGTAATAAAAATGGCATGGTACTTGTATAAAAACAAACTGCTGGATCAATGGAATAGAATCAAAGTCCCAGAAATAAACCCACACACCTACCTTACTTTTTGACAAAGAAGCCAGAACCATACAATGTAAAAAAGACAGCATCTTCCACAAGTGGTGCTGGTCAACATCCTTATTCATCAAGGATATGAAAATCAAAAGGACACTGAGATTCCATCTTACACCCATCAGAATGGCTAAGATCAAAAATGCAAGTGATGACTAAGGACACTGAGCATTTCTTTAAGTGTTTCTGTGCCATCAATATTCCTCTAATGAAAATTCTCTGTTTAGCTCTGTACCCCATTTTTAATCTGATTACTTGGTTTGTTGGTGTTTAACTTCTTGAGTTCTTTATATTCTGGATATTAACCCCCTGTCAGACCTGTTAGACATAGGGTTGATGAAGATCTTTTCCCAGTCTGTAGTTGTTGTTTTATTATATTTACAGTGTCTTTTGCTTCTCAAAAGCTTTTCAATTTCATAAGGTCCCATTTATTGATTGTTGATCTTAGAGCCTCAGCTGTTGGAATTCTTTTGTTTAGGAAATTGTCTCATGTGCCAAAGAATTCAATGCTCTTCCTTATTTTTCCTTCTAACAGGTTTAGTGTGTCGGGTTTTATGGTGAGGTCTTTGATCCACTTGCACTTTATGGAAATGCAAATCAAAATGACCCAGAGATTTCACCTTACACCTGTAAGAATAGCTAAGATCAAAAATGCAAGTGACAACACATGCTGGAGAGAATGTGGAGAAATGGGAACCCTCCTCCATTGCTAGTGAGAATGTAAACTTGTACAATCACTTTAGAAATCAATCTGGCACTTTCTCAGAAAATTAGGAGTATTGCTACCTCAAGATCCAGCTATCCTATGCCTAGGTATATATTCAAAAGATGCTCAATCATACACCAAGGACATTTGTTCAACTATGTTCATAACAGCTTTACTCATAATAGACAGAAACTGTAAACAACCTAGAAGTCACTCAGAAGTCACTGAGGAATAGATACAGAAAGTGGCACATTTATACAATTGAATACAATTTAAAAAAATTGAATACATTTTTTTAAAAAAAGGTAATCACGAAATTTTCAGGCAAATGGATGGAACTAGAAAAGATCATCCTGAGTGAGGTAACCCAGAAGCAGAAAGATACAAACTCACTTATAAGTGAATATTAACCATATAGTATAGGATAAACATAGTAAAATCTATAGTCCTAAAGAAGCTAAACAACAAGGAATAACCTAGAGAAAAGACTTAATCCTCATTCAGAAAGGCTAACAGCGTAAATGTTGAAAGTGGAAGAAGTCAGGGAACAGGGCAGAAACCTACCACAGAGGGCCTCTGAAATACTCTACAGACTGAGGTATGGAAACAAATGCTGAAACTCATAGCCAAACTTTGGGCAGAGTGCAAGAAACCATATGGAGGAAGGGGAAGATATAAAGACCAGGAGGGGAAAGGCGCTCCACAAGGAGACCAACAGAGCCAAAAACCTGGGGCCAGAGGGGCCTGCAGAGACAGATGCTCCAACCAAGGACCATGCCATGGAGAGGTCCTAGATACCCTGCTGAGATGTAGCCTATGGGCTGACTAGTCTCCATGTCTGTCCATTAATAAGGAGATGAGGGAAAGGGCTACAACCAGACAACAAAGTGAATAAATTTATAATAATAATAAAAGAAAACATAGTTGAGCCTATTTAAATAGTATAGATCATCATTAAAATCGAGAAATTCATTCCATTGACTCCAGTCCCAGAGCATATCCTTACATGACATTGGAACTTTCCCCTGGGGAACATTTGTACACAGTATTAAAATTATAAAACATCTGTAGATACTTATATTTTTGAACCACTTACTCTAAGGAGGTTTTCGGTACAACAAAATTAAATTTTGCACTGTTCCACAGGCCTTAACAACTAAATTATAAAGAGATTACAATGGGCAGGTGATGCATTATCTAAATAGGAAAGCTATTTTTAAATCTGTACTTTAAGATAACAAAAGGAAATTTACAGAATGTTATTTTAAGGAGTGGAAACTTTAAGATGATGTAAAGCTTTCTTGCAGCTAAAAAAAGAAAACCGTACCTCCTAATGCTTTCTAATTTGAACTTTGTTGTAGTTCTTGCAGGATTGCAAATAGTCAGAAAATGCTATATATCTGCTCACCAAAATGTAATTATTGCAAATGAGCTTTCTTTTGATAATGACCTCATTAACTAGCCTATCCCTTGAACTCATGATCTTCCTGTGCCACCACGTGGAACTTGTTGAGACATATTTGTATCAGAATACTTAATTAACATTTGATTTCTTCTAAAATCCCCGTAAATCCAACACCCTATTTATTATTTACTATTATTTCAGAAACATGAACTAATATATCTATTGGTCAATGGCACTCTGAAATGTGATTGGTGATAGGCAACACCAAAAATGGTAAATGGTTTACAGAAACTGGCATCCTTTCTGCTCATCGAGTCAGTTATACTTCACCTAGGATACAGAATCTCAGCAAGACTTACCCACCCTTGAAATGTGTTTAACTGGATTATTAGGCATGGGAGTAGTCTTAAATTTGTTCCATCCATGTTCATCACTCTAGTTTCACATGTTATTCTAGTGGTAAAAGACAAAACCAAATGCTCAACAGGATCACTGGTATATTTGAAGCCATGCATGCATTCTTGCTGCTGTGTCCCATTGGCTGATGTGGGCACAATGGTTAAGGGGAACATAAAAACAGTAGGAAAATACAGTTCACTTATCCTACAGAAAAGGGAAAGTACAAAGGACCTTGTCTGAGAGCTCTGGTGTACAATTTATAACAAAGAAGAAACAAAGAATCAGTAACATTCTGTATTTTCTCAATAGTTTATAATAGGCATTTACCATTTTCAATTTACAAGTGTATTTGCATAACTTAAGTAATATTCACTTGATCACTATGACACAATGATCTACATGTAATAATAGCTAAAGCTTTAAAATATAGGTCAAACTTATATCCTTGTATATTAAGAGGTCAGGTTAAGCAAAACACTTAACGTTTACTTCCATATGTGAGCACTTGATTTGTACTCACATCTCCTGAAACAAGTAAATGAATGTAATGCCATTTAAAATATTCAGTAGTTTAATGATTACATTGTTTGCAAAGGAACTTTTACTCTTGATAGTTAGAAATAATGTTTGTTCTGGCAGGACTTTAGTGCAAGTTGTAGCCAGTACAGAAATGTAACATTTTTCTTATATGTCAAGGATAAATACTTTTAAAATGTGACTGATGGCCAACTGTCAGGCAGAGTGAATGAAATTTTATGTAAGAAGTGGGAAATAGTAAGAGCTGGAGAGGACAGGAACTCCACAAGCAGAGCAACAGAACAAGATAATTTGAACACAGGGAACTTCCCAGAGACTCATACTCCAACCAAGGACTATTCATGGAGATAACCTAGAACCCCTGCACAGATATAGCCCATGGCAGTTCAGTGCCCAAGTGGGTTACATAGTAATGGGAAGAGGGACTGCCTCTGACATAATCTGATTGGCCTGCTCTTTGATCACCTTCCCCTGAGGGGAGAGCAGCCCTACCAGGCCACGGTAGAGGACAATACAGCCACTTTTGATGAGAACTGATAGACTAAGATCAGAAGGAAGGAGAGGAGGACCTCCCCTATCAGTGGACTTGGGGATTGGCATGCATGCAGAAAGGGGAGGGAGGGCGGGACCAGGAGGGGATGAGGAAGGGACTTATGGGAAGATACAAAATGAATAAAGTGTAATTAGTAAAAGTTAAATAAATTTTTTTTTTTTTAAAAATGTGATTTGTATAGTGGTCTACTATAAACCCTGTTACATAGCCTGCTCTTTGTAATGAGAGTAAATCCAATGTCAAAAGAAACTCCAGTACACTGGAAGGTGAAGAACAGAAAATGTTTCAGCGCCCTCACCAAGGTCTTCTTTGAGTGCCCCCTCCAGAGCTGGTTGAGGATTTCAGTAATCAATTCATTTGATTCTTGACGTCATTGACAAAGGTGGTGAGAGATGAAAACCTGGTATATTTTCCTTTTGTTTTGTTTTTAAAGTGTATTTTTAACGTATGAATTTCTAAGCATTGAAGAATAATTTTAATATCTCTAAGTCATATTAAAGTACAATAGCTAAAATGGAAAGCAGATATATAATAACATAATAACATAATATATAATAACATAATATATAATAATATAATACAATATAATAATATAACATAACATAATATAATAATAAAATATAACATAACATGATAAAATATAATATAATATAATATAATATAATATAATATAATATAATATAA
>NW_026585689.1:24177043-24197189 GCF_907164565.1 Psammomys obesus
TAATATAATATAATATAATATAATATAATATAATATAATATAATATAGTTATTGTATTTAGGCATTAAAGTTAAGAAAATATGAAAGAAAATGTTGAAAGGTCATTAATAAGAGAAGTTATTAATAAGAGAAGATAGAGATACTTGTAAAGGAAGTACGTATTTTAAATGTTCAGGAGATCCAAGTACAATATTTTTCATAATGTATTATACATATATGTATATATTATATATTATACATATTATATATATTATAATTAATATATAATATGTATATTATATATATTATATATTATACATGTTATACATATACATATATGTATAATATTATATATTATACATGTTATACATATACATATATGTATAACATGTATAATATATATGTATACTACATATACACATATTACATGTATAATATATACATTATAAATACATTAATATATTATAATATATAGTATATATACATCTATTACATGTAATGTATATATGTATATAAACATATATGTGTAATATATACATATACTGTATATGTATAATATGTTATATGAATACCTATATACATATCTATTATATACTGTATGTACAAATACATTAAATATGTATATATACATATACATTTCTCCCATTATTAACTTAACTTTAATAATATATTTATATTATAGTAGCCTTATACTTAAAGTTTTTAGTGAATATGGGTGTGGTGCCACCTGCCTATACTTCCAGCAAATTTATAAGGGAGGCTGACGCAGAAATATTTTCACAAGTTTAGGAAGAGTCGGGGCTAAATTAGGAATACTAGGATAGGTGAGAATAAATTTAGCAAGACTGGTCACAACTAACAAAACAGTACATTCAATAATTCCTAGGTTATCTCCTGAATGAAACAAGGTTTTGGCCATTTATTTACCTCTCTGTTATGCTCTTACCCTCCAGCAAATTAGCCTTTTCATCATGACAAGTGTTCTTGCATCTCCTGAGCATTTAAACTATATAGTTTCTTTACAAGTATCTCTTTCTTCTCTTATTCGAATGACTTCCCAACATTTTCTCCCATTATTATCTTAACTTTAATGCCTAAATACAATTTTTTCTCACAAACTTTTCCTAAAAACCTTAAAGTTATGTTTATGTTGTTCTCTGCCATTCATTTATTGAACACCCATCACTTGTCAGGATCTGTTCTGAAGTTTATTCTAGACTTGAGCTGCAGCTCAGGGGTAGAGTACATACCAACTGCGGGTAGAGCTCTGGGGTCAGTCTACAGTAGCTCACAATAAGCTTGTTTATTTTGTAATTTTCAGCGATCTCTGAGATCCAAGGCTGTCTTATTCATCTGTGGGCATCTACCAGACTATATTTTTCACAGTATTTAGACCCAAGATACAAAATAGGGTAATGTGGAAGAAAGTCTACTAATTTTTATTAATTTGCCCATGAATTCTCACAAAATGCTATAAAATCTGACTTTAGACTTAAGCCAAAGCACCTGCATCACAGATATTCAATAAAATGTAATGGGGTCATTAGAGGTAATTGGACCTATTTAAGCCAGAAAAGACTGTGCTATTTGCCTTGAGGTATTTAGAAATTAAAGGTAGGACCTCATTTGTATGGGTTCGTTTGAGTGTGGGTATGCATAACATTCCTGACCTCCCCAAAGACAATTATGGTTTGGTATTCATAAATTTCATCGTTCTCATAGTAAATGATTGACTGATGGGAATGAGTCAATTATTTTATTTATATGATTACAGATATTTATAAAAATTAACTATTTTTAATTATATAAAATAGTAAGCTTCTAAAATTATATGTTTTCAGTGATTTTTTCCATCTTTTGATTTCTTTCATATCTTCCTTATACAGCTTTTTTATGGCACTAATTGCTCAAAACTAGAGATGAACCTATTATTTCTTTATAGGCACAGAATTTTAATGCTATAAGAGACAAGCAATAATTGAGTCTTAAGTACTAATTTTACATAATACCAACAGTAGCCCATAAAAATCATTACAAAAACCTCAACCTTTGAGAGGTTAAGCCAAGGCTAGCAGGCAGGGCTCCTGACCTCCAACAGAATGCTTTATCTACTTCATCACCCTATACATCTTTAAGCTGCTGTTCTTCTAGATCTTGGCAGTGAAACTTCTTTATAATCACTTGAGCTTGTTTCCTGTCAAGGAAAATCTTCATTCAGGGAAATTGCCTTATATGATACATGATATTTCATGATTTTTTTAAAGACCCTTTCTATCCATATTCATGATCTGACTCTTGTCTGAAGGTTCTTCTGCTATGACATCATGTACTATTTTGAGTTTTCAAAGAATTATTCTGTATCACCATGTATCAAAATCTGCAGACTATAGGAGTGGATTGAAAGTTGCTCAAAGGAGATTTAGAATACATTTGAGGAGAGTAAACATGTCCATGTAAAACCGAGAAAAGGGGGTGTGGCAATGTGGTCACAATGGGCTCTAAAATCACAGTAAAGAGGGAGGTGAATTTTAGTGAAAATAGCAAATGATATCTCGGTGCATAGATGTCATGAAATTTGTGTATTTTGAGACAAAACTTCTAGAAAACATCAAGTTTAATCAAAGACGAAATTTGAACATCACACAAGGACAAGAAACAAAAAATAAACAGGAGCAGCAAACAGTGTCAAATATTGCAGGGTCTTTGTTTGGTTAAATATTCTGGAGAGGAGTAGGAACAGGGACATCAGGATGACTCTTGGTCACGTATTCATACTCTGAAAATATGCTTGAGCTTCATTTTCTGAGAAATGCAAACTTACTGAAACTAGTTGATAGAGGCAATGTAGTGATGAGAGCTTTGCTTAGGAAGATTAAAATAAATAGTCTATGGTATGAAGGAGGATATTACTCATGACAATTCACAGGGAGTTTATGTAGCATTACATTGCAGAAAACAATTAATATGGGCCTGAACAGAACATGGAAAAGCTATTATGGAATCAAGAGTATAGAAACACTTAAACAGGATCAGAAGGAATTGCTTGATATGAGATAGAGTGGAGAGAGAGACTGCTAGGTTTAGAGAGGAGGGGGCATGCTTGCAACGTTGAATAGAGTTAGATGGAAGAGTTTATTAAAGCTGTGTGGTAGGATCCAAAAGAAAACATTAAGCCCACCTAAGGAGAGCAACATGTGCTCTTTAAAGTCCCTTGTCAGTAGGGAGGGTAAGGAACAGTGTCAGAAGAAAGCTGGTTGAAAATTGGTACACAGTCAAATTAGAATAAAGGACACTTTTAGGTGTACTTTAGGTGTAGAGATTTTTGTATGTTTATCCTATCTTATAGGTCTAGTATCCACTTATAAGTGAATATATACGATGCTAAACAAGAAGGAGGTCCCAAGGTAATGATCAACCCTCACTTAGAAAGACAAATGGGATGGGCATTGGAAGTAGGAGAAAACAAGAAGCTGGATAGAAGCCTACCATAGAGGTCCTCTGAAAGACTCTACTTAGCAGTGTATCAAAGCAGCTGCTAAGACTCATAACCAAACCTTTGGAAGAGTGCAGGGAATCATATGAAAGAAGGGGAAGTTATTAAGACCTGGAGAGGACAGAAGCACCACAAGGACCGAATATATCTGGACACAGAGGTCATTTCTGAGACTGATTCTCCAACCAAGGACATGCATGGATATAACCTAGAATTCCTACTCAGGCATAGCCCATGGCACCTTAATATCCAAGTGGGTTTCCCTAGTAAGGGGAGCAGGGACTGTATCTGACATGAATTCAATGGCAGGCTCTTTGACCCCCCTGCCTCCCCAAGGGAGGAGCAGCCTTGCTAGGCCACAGAGGAGTATATTGCAGTTAGTCCTGAAGAGACCTGATAATCTATGGTCAGATGGAAGAAGAGGAGGTCCTTCCCTATCAATGGAATTAGAGAGGGACAGGGAGGAGATGAAGGAGAGAGGATGATATAGAGAGGAGGGGCTACAGATGGGATACAAAGTAAATAAACTGCAATTAATATAAAAAAATAAAAATTAAAAAGACACTGTACATAATTTTTAATTTATTTTTTATTTACTTCAACTCATTCACTTTGTATCCCAGCTGCAGCCCCCTCCCTCATCCCCTGCCAACCCTACCCTCCCTCCCTCATCTTCTCCCATGCCCCCCCATGTCCACTCTCTAGCCCTTCCCTCTGACCCTAGCCTATCAGGTCTCATCAGTATTGGCTGCATTGTCTTTCTTTATGGCCTCTTAAGGCTGTTACCCTCTCAGGGGGAGGTGATCAAAGAGCCAGGAACTGAATTCATGTCAGAGACAGTCCCTATTCCCATTACTAGGGTACCCACTTGGACACTGAGGTGTCATGGGCTACATCTGTGCAGGGGTTTTAGGTTATTTCCGTGCATGGTCCTTGGTTGGAGTATCAGTTTCCGAAAAGACCACTGTTCCAGATTTTTTGGTTTTGTTGCTCTGCTTGTGGAGTTCCTGTCCTTCCAGGTCTTTCTTCTCTCCCTTCTTTCATAAGATTCCCTGCATTCTGCCCAAAGTTTGGATATGAGTCTCAGCCTCTATTTTGATACCCTGCTGTGTAAAGTCTTTTAGAGGCCCTCTGTGGTAGGCTCCTGTCCTGTTCTTTGTTTTCTTCCTCTTCTGATGTCTATCCTATTTGCCTTTTTGAATGAGGATTGATCATCTTACCCACAGTCTTCCTTCTTGCTTAGCTTCTTTAGGTGTACAGATACGTTTATTGTATATTATATGTCTGATATCCACTTATAAGTGAGTGAGTATATACCATGTGAGTTTTTCTGCTTCTGAGATACCTCACTCAGGATAGTCTTTTCTAGTTCTTGACATTTGCCTGCAAATTTCATGATTTCCTTGTTTTTAATTGCTAAGTAGTATTCCTTTGTGTATATGTTTGGAAATCAATCTGGCACTTTCTCAGAAAATTAGGAATAGTACTGCCTCAAGACTCAGCTCTACCACTCCTAGGCATATATCCAAAATATGTACAAGTATACAACAAGGACATTTGCTCTGCCATGTTTGTACCGGCTTTATGTGTAATAGTCAGAATCTGGAAACAACCCAGATGTCCCTCAATGGAGAAATGGATACAGAAATTGTGGTACATTTACAACTATTCAACTTTAAAACTGAGTTATGGGTAAGATGATCAATCCTCACTCAGAAAGGCAAAAGGGACGGACATCAGAAGAGGACAAAAACAGGGAACAGGACAGGAGCCTACCACAGAGGGCCTCTGAAAGACTCTACACAGAAGTACATCAAAGCAGATGTACTTTGTACATCATAGTCAAACTTTGGGCAGAATGCGGGAAATCTTATGAAAAAAGGGGGAGATAATAAGACCTGGAGAGAACAGGAGCTCCACAAGGAGAACAACAGAACCAACAAATCTGGGCCCAGGGGTCTTTTTCTGAGACTGATACTCCAACCAAGGACCATGCATGGAGATGACCTAGAACCCCTGAACAGATGTAGGCCATGGCAACTCAGTATCCAAGTGGGTTTTCAATGGAAACAGGAACTGTCTCTGACATGAATTCAGTGGCTGGGTCTTTGACCACCTCCCCCTGATGGGGGAGCAGCCTTACCAGGCCAGAGAGGAAGATAGTGCAGCCAGTCCTGATGAGACTTGATAGGCTAGGGTCAGAGGGAAGGGGAGGAGGACCTCCCTTATCAGTGGACTTGGAGAGAGGCATGGTAGGAGATGAGGGAGGTAGGGTGGGATTAGGAGGGAATGAGGGAGAGGGGTACAGTTGGGATACAAAGTGAATAAACTGTAATTAATATATAAATTGAAATTAAAATTAAAAAACGAAAAAAACTGAGTTAAGAACCCAGCCTTCTTCTTTTTAGAGTACCACATTCAACTTGTGAAGAATGCTTTCTCACAACATTCAGAACAACTGTGTCTAGTTAATCAAATGGTCTTAGTAAAATGTAGACATAACAGCAACAAATAGAAAACAACAAAGTAGATTGCCAAAGAAAAATTCAACTATCCTCTGTAATTACATAGCTTGATTTTACCTGAGCTTTCATTCCGGAAAGAAAAAATTTCTTTTATATGTTAATATTTGTTACCTTCATTATTCTCTGTGGAAATATATTATGTTAACTATGTTTGATATTTCACATTCAGCCTGTGTACTCTAAATTAAGTCCAAATTGTTATAGGCTGCATTCAGAAGCAGGTTAGTCAATATAGAAATGGTATCTAGTACAAAATGAAGATATTTGACAATATCTTTGTGCATTTCAGTAACTCCTTTTCCAAAATCCACAGCAAAGTAGAATGAGGAGCTAGAAATTTAAGGTTGAAAAGAAAAGGAGAAAAAGGAAAAGAAAGATCCGTGGAGAAGTATTTAGAAGATTCTGTTCTGCAGTTAGTCAAAGGGTAATCTATGGGCTGTGGACGCAGCTCATTTGTAGAGCACTCACCTAACATGCTTAACACACTAACCTCCATTTCCAGCACCGTACACACACATACACACACACACACACACACACACACACACACACACACACACATGCACACATGCGCATACAGGCACACACGCATTCATGGGCATGGACACAATGTTGATTAAAACCCATTAAGACTGTACTGATTTCCTTTCAAGAAAAATCTTAGTGTAAAATATAAGTCATCTGGCTCCTGGAATTTATCACAACAGCTTCAGCTGAGCAGATTGGTGACAGAGAGGTCTGGAGTCTGTATCTTCACAGGCTCTCTCACCTCATATCAGCATTCCTGCAAAGCAGAGTGGAACCCAAAAGCAGATTGCAGATTGAATCCGGTGTTGACAGATGGGAGGAGATAGGAGGCCGGGCTAGAATTTACCATGTAGGCTCCTTAGGGTCCTGCATCAGTGAACACTGATATGTCTATGTGTGTGATTAACGTTGTCCAAGAACATAGTCTAAACTCTGATGAGGAGAAAACTGAAACTGATGAAATCTAAAAGTTGTTCTCTCTGCTAATGAAGAACGTAGCTTGAGAGCACTGTCTTCACTGTTGGTTTGTGTAATATAGCCTAGTGAAGTCAAACTTTAAAAAGAAAAACAGTACACCACTTCAAATTAGTATTTATCTTTCCTCTTTTAATTCAGTGCACTATTTACATGATTTGTATGAGTCATTTTGAAAGACCCTGCATCTCATACTATCACTTAAAAAAAATGACCTTTCTTTGTTTCCTCTTTGCATTACTTCTTTGTAGACAGTAAATTATTTTCTAACAGCAGTACATGATAATCTTTAGAAACTGATTATTTTTCATTACATCTCAGAAATAGTTCAGCTTGTACATATTCTAATTCTTGAAATAGTCAATTAAAAATGAAAAAAAAAGTGAATCATTTTAGGAATTCTAATTACGAATACAAACATACAAAAGAACAGACATACTATAAAACAAGTAAGAAAAGGGTCCTCAAATATCTGGGGAAGAGAAATGCCCACATATTAAAGAGATCAAAATGGCAACAAGTTATCAAAAATGCTTTTCAAAGAACACAAAAAACAAAGATTGGGTACTGGATTGGCAAAACAACCAGCTGTAGACAAGTTTGGGTCTGGACAGCTTTCTTCTGATTATTTCACAACATATGCTTCAGAATTAGGAGGGATCCTTTTGCACTGAGCCCATTTGGTCAAGTGTGGTTCCAGTGTGCTGTTTAGGAAAACCTTCCTTGAGCCTTTACACATACACAGGTACCTATTGATCTACTTACAGATGTCAACTCTGAGTTATCTTCTTAATATGGAAATAGCTGCTCAAATTATTCTGTGTAGCTGATTGTACACTCCTCTGACTTACAGACCCCCATGCCAACCCTGGGCAGACTTTAGTTTAGTGTTTATTACTGAAATTTTCTAATGTCCCTGTTTGTCAGTTTTGTTATATGGGAAATGAAGGAGTTGGGCTGGGTTATTTCTAAATTCATTTTCATTGCATGATTCTAGACAAGTGTGATGAGGTGGGGAAAAAAATCCATGCAGTTTTATTGAGTTGCCTTTGTCCTTGGTCCTTAACAGCTTTGGACCTTAGGGTTGATTCATTGTGGCCAGGAAAGAACATTTCCGTTTCAGTTTCTAAGATTATCATGGCAAACTTTAACCCTTTCAGATTAAATGTTAATTTTTTTTTATTTTTCTTAGACCTTTATATTTGTTAGCTCAGGACTTTCCTGTAATTAGATGTCACTCTTTTGATTAATTCTGTATTTGCTTCAGGAAAGTGCCTATTTTTAGCCCTGAGATTATTTCTAATGTGTGCACTTCCTGCCCTATCTATGCTTGCTCTTGTGTTTTTATGCCCTTTTCCTTGCACCTAAGTAGTACTTTACTTTACTTTAGATGATAATTCTCGTTAAGAGTCTGATCTTGCCCTTTAATGAAGATTCACCAATTCTATCCTAATAATATAGAGAATGATGCTCTGTACCTTTTTGTTTCTGCTTTAACTTGAAACATTTTCTGTTAAGTATAGCAAATCATGTTGTTATTACATATTTTTCCCAAACATTTATAATTTTCCTTAAAATAATGTGGATTATTATTTACTGTCATAAAACATATTCCAGTGGTTTAATTATCATATAGGTAAGAATAGATATGTCCCACTATATAACTTCAAAAATGTCGTGTTTGTTATAACTACAATGGTTTCTAACATATAATCAATTAACTGATGCACACATAGAAAATATTTAAACAAGGTATGAATTCAGTTCAGCAGTGGAGTAATTAAATTCAAAGTTTCAAATGGCTATCCTATATTATAAATTATGTTTTTTAATCACTCAAGCAGGAATATTGACATATTGTTTAAATGAGTGAAGGAAATACATAAATGAAAAACAATATTTTATATGTTTTTCTTTTTCTTAACATGTCATCTATAGGTTTCCTTCAACTCTAAAGAAAGAAGAGGGGATGGACTACTAAGTCCTTACAACATGAAAACTTGGGTAGGAAATGATTATGCCAACTAAACATCTCTGAATTTCTCCATTGATTCATTCTAAATGGACCAAAAGCACTGTCATTCATTTACTCTGTAATAGTTAAAGCAAAGTCCCAAGCTGCTGACAAAAGGCAAGGAGTCAGGAGGCTGAAAGAGGATAAGAAACTGGCTTAAGTGTACAAAACCATACAATAAGCATATAAACACCAGTTATTGCAAGGACAGAAGAATATGATTGTGTCATTATATTTCTGCTTCCTACACACACACCAGAAGTACCCTTAGTTCTTTTCTGAGTCTTTACCGTTCAAAGCTTTTTATAGGAACTTTTTAAGCACAGAGAAAAAACAATATTAACATTGTCAAAAAAAGGATGCCTCAAGCTTCTCGTTTGCAGACTTTGATGAAAGTCTTAAACGTTAAGCTCCTCAAATGTTAATTTGCTAAAATGTCTTCCCATATTTTAATGTTTCTGTAGAATTTAGTGAGTATTTAAATTTTTTTCAACTGCTATATAAGAGAGTGAAGGCATATGCCATACGGGCAGTTTCTAAAAGTAAGTCAACTATTGAAATTATCTTCCATCCCAGAATAATTTATACATACATGGGCTGCATTTTGTATTTTATGTTCACTAATTATTAGCTAATAGTTTGCAATGTGTTAAAAAATGTATAACATAAGGTTCTGGTTTGTATTGTCTGCAGGCAGTTTATTTCACATTGTATATCCTTTAATAATCATTGTGTTTAACAAGTATATTTATACTCATTTAAAACAGTATTTTATCAGTGCCCATATAGGAGTGTCTTGCCTACATGTATAACAGTGCATTGTATGCATGAAGTACCATCAAAGGCTAGAAGAGGCTGTGAGATCCCCTGACATTGGAGTTACAGAGACTTGTGAGGCACCATGCAGATGTTGGGTATTGAACCTAGGTGCTTTGAGAGAGCAACCAGTGTTTATAATTGGCAAGTTAATGCTCCAGTTCCAACTTATACTCATTTTATGGTCTTCATGCAGAAAATAATCCCTGGAATTTTTCTAGAGTTTTAATGCATGTTGTATGTAAACTGTTTTATTCATTAAAAAGTACTGAATAGGAGCTGGAAAGATGTCTCAGCATTTAAAAGTACTGGCAATTCTTTTATAGGACCTTTGGCCTATTTCCATGACCTATGTGGTAGTTTATAACACTCTGTAAATCCAATCTCAGGGAATATGATCCACTGTTCTTATTTCTGGCAGACCTGCACATATATCCAGCATAGACATACATTCAGGCCAAACATCCATATACACATAAATAATTTTTTAAAATATTTACTGAGACTGGTACGTGTCAATGTCAGTGATAGAGCAATGAGTAGACTCTAATTTTACTGTTATTGTTAGGAACTAATATCCTATTCAAATTGAAATAGTTATGCTTTCTTTAATATGAAACACAGTAATGTGCTGTAATAAAACAATGATTTTCTATAATTTAATTATGGTAAAGTATTTTTTTAAATAGACAATGAACTGCTAATGCTAAACATTCTCATGACCAATTACCTTCACATCATCTTATCAGATAGTTGCATAGAAAATCAAGTTTCCTCATTACTAATAATGCTTTGACTTTATTGCTCTAATTTTATGCATGATGGCAATGGAAAATTTCACACATATTATTGAATCTTACATTTTATCTTTCTACTCTACTCTTGTTAGATATTTTTCTGTATGTAATATTCATGCTCTTTTATCTTATCTCTATTTTATTGTCCCTTCCCCCTTACTGCATACATCATAACAATTTTTCTTTCCTGGAAAACCTCATTTTGGAATCTTTTGTGTCATTCTGAAGTAACAACAACAAGAAAATCTCTAGTGAAACATACATACTAGCATGTCCTTGCCATTTACATAAACTTGTGTGTGAATTAACAGTATATTTTCCTGTGGCATATTTGCTGTACTGTTAACGATTGCCAAATGTTTTTATTTTGTTACATTATACAGTGTTTTCCATGTAGAATAGCTACTCATAAATTTTTCTATGGTAGTAATAATTGGAAAATCTTACTATTTTAAATGAATCATAAAGTACTGAGAGTGAAATGATAAAGTATATCTTTTTCTTGACTATCAGGAAACAGACAATAGAAGTAATCTAAGATTATTGAATGTCAACTTTCTATAGTTTTTGACTCCTCATTTGAGAAAAGTACTTAAAGTTCATTAAATACTTTTACTGGGCATTGACATACTTCCTCCTTCATTTCTTCAAACACTAGATAACTTCTTTTCTCATAACTTAGACTTCTATGGTAGAATAGTCTAGAAAATATTATATACATATAAACTAGCATAGCCTTCAAATTAATCACCTATGGTTTTGTTTTTGTTGATACGGAAGTTGTTTTCTTCTTCAGGTGAGAATTAAGTGGAACGTAAATCATTTTTTCCTGTAATATTTTTTAGCTGGCATAATAATTATATATTACACTATGATGGAGGGTATAGTGTGATGCTTTTACAAAATAATAAAACTAGGTCTTTAAGCATAGTCACTACAGCACATTCTATCATTTCTTCCATTTCTAACATTTACAATGCTCCCGTCTAGCTATTTTGAAATACTCACTATGAAATTGACCGCCACAATCCTACAATGAAATAGCACATCTGAACTATTCTTTTATCTTAACATAAATCTTAATAGCTCCTTAAATATAACTTTAAAGGGTAATTGAGTAGTTTGCCTGTTCTTATCTTTTGTAATTAATTTTTACTTCTTGGCTTTGGATTAATTAATGTTTTTGCATTTTCCATGCTGATAATATTAGAATAAACTATCTAAAACTTGCTCTAATGTCAGCAGTTTAAAGTTATTAGTGATAGTCAGAATCTCAACTTTGTAGATCATAAAAGAGTGACACATGGCTAAAAGCCTTATTCTTTTCTCAATGCTTTCTTTTGTCATATTTGACTTGTTATATATAAAATAAAAATTAGCTACATCTTACTTAAAACTGAAAAGTTTTTATTTTATATACTTGTGTATTTTCTCTATGGCTTTTCACAATTCTAATAGATAACAATTTATGTGGTGTAATATTAGCTATAGATAAAACTTAACATATGCTTTTAAATTTGTATAGAAACAAATAACAGAAATATTAACACTGAAATTTGTTTTGTCACACAACAATGTTCAGCTAGTCACTTGTTATTTTTATCTGGTGTTTCCAATGTAGTGAAACTGATTGTATCAATCACATTCCAAAGCAAGTCATGGGCCCAATAATAGTTGGCCAACATCAATGAACTCTGCAATATTTTGAGTGCTTTTTGTTTTATTTTATCTTAATGGTGTTTGGTTTGTTTCTTTTCATTTTGTGATTTTGTTTTGCACTGTTTTGTTTTGGGGGTAGAGGGAGAGAAAGAGAGAGAGAGAGAGAACATGGAGTTGGGTAGGTATGCAGATGGATAGGGTCTGATAGGAATTGGGGAGGGGCAATAATGTGATCAAAATGTTATATGAAAATAATTTGAATAAAAAGTTTAAAAAGCTGTATGTAAACAAGAAAGTTTGAAAAGACTGTGGTCTCAAGCGCCGGAACATATTCCCGGTAACACTACAAATATGAACTAGAAAGACAAGACAGATGCATGACATATTTTAGGGATAGCGTGTCAGTACTTCTGAATATTTTCTGTGTGACTGGAACCACGAGCAGCATGGCTTCAGAGGTAACCTCTCACGCTCTCTGGAATGATGGACACCCTGAAAATAGAAGAGTGTTCCACCCTTGCTTCATACATAGTGTCACCCAAGACATGGTTTTATGATTTTAAATAAAGAAGGCTCTAGAGTTGTAAAGTTAAGGAACATTTTGCATTGGTACTGTAAACTTTCCTATTTTGAACTATTTAATAGACAGGAAAAGTAACATATTTGTAGTAATTTTTTTTAAATGTTAAGGAAAGAGAAAATAAAATTACAATATAAATAAAAAATTGTTATATTTATTTTCAAATTAAGAAACCTGTGCGGGGCGGGGCAAGATGGCAGCGGCGGGAGGACTCTCATTCTGAGGAGCAGCACAGCAGGATTGGCACAGTGACCAGCAATCAGAACTCGCGGCCATAAAACACAAGTGGTTGTGTTTCTCAGGTGAGGGGATACCCCACGGTGGGGGATTCGATCAGCTTTAACTCACCCGGCAAAACTGCGGAAGAGATCCCCGTTCCGCCAGGCGCTTGGTCGCCAGCCCAGAGCTACCCGCCAGCGTGATCTGGTCAAAGTCCCAGACTGAACTGTGGGCCCACAACACCATAGACTGGATTTCCCAGTCGAGAGATAACCCCACAGAGCAGGAAACAATTGGGACCGACCTCAGGTTACCCAGACATCCCCTGGAAAAGACTCGGGTTCCGCGGGTGCCCCAGGAGCCAGCCCGGATCCAGAGCCGGGAGGGACAAAGGCGCCTGCCTGCACAGAGCGCTGCCTGCGCGCGTGATTCGCCGCCTCAGATAGAACTGTGGGCACCAGGGCAACAGGGCACCAGACTGGGTGTCTCTGGCAGGAGGAAACCCCCAGCGGAGGGGGTCAGCAGCTCTAACGCTTAGGACACCCAGCACCAAAACACTTCCTGGACTCACGCAGACTCTAGTGCAGGCAGAAACGCTGTGCTCTGCCGCCATTGTTGCATTCCCCTGGGGCACTGGGACACACAGCTGCATCCTCGGACCTGCAGGAGCCGAAGAGCCATTACAGCAGCCCTCAGATACTGTGCCAGGGATCGGCCAGTTGTCCCTGGCTGGACTGCCAAAACTGTAGGAATCCCTGATCCTTCAGGGGGGCTGCACCCACAGCGTCTGGACCAGAGTGGTGCCTACAGCCGCCATCCCAGACAGAGACACACAGCTTCTGGTCCAGAGTGAGGCACCCAGCCTCCAGACCAGAACAGTGCCCCCAGGCGCCAAATCAACCTAGATGCACATTCTCCAGGTCCAGAGCAGAGCAATCAGCCTTTGGCCCAGAGACTTGCTGAGTGCACCTCCCACTTTCTCAGACAGAACTGTGTGCCCCAGGATAACAGACTGAGTTTCCCTGTTGGGAGAAAACCCCATAGCTAGGGAATCAGCAGTTTCTTCAAGAGGACTGTACATGGAAATTTAGTGAGCAGCAGCACACTAAATTTATAACAAGAAACCCAGCAGTGGGGCAGCTGTCTTAAGAAATTTTATGGGTAAGAGGAGATCCCCCCCCTGCCTAACATAGACCACAGCTACTACTCAGGGCTATAAACCTGAGGTGAGCAGTGGCATCTCCGGAGAAACACTGGCCATACAGTGACCATAACCAAAAAGCAGAGAAGGACTCCTTCAGGAAAAATCATCTTCCGGCCAAGGGGATACTCCCTACCTCAGGACTCCAGGAAGCACAGACACTAACAGCCAAAACCTAAATCAGCCCAATGGGTAGAGGTCAGCGTAAAGGCTCAACCAACAAAAGACAGAGCAATATGGCATCTCCAGAACCCAGCCATCCAGGGGCGAACAGCCCTGAACAATGCAGCATAATAGAAAACCAAGAAGATGACCTTACATCTATGTTGATGAAGAGAATAATAGAGGAAACAGATAAAATACGTAAAGAATTAGAGGAAGATAAAACCAAACAGATCATGGCTATCCGTAAAGAAATGGAGGAAGATAAAGACAAGCAAATTAGGGCCATCCGTGAAGAAATACGGGAAGATGCAGCCAAACAGCTTGTGGCCTTCAGAGAAGAAATAATTAAATCACTGAAAGAAATCAAAGAGACAGAGTTGAAGGAACTAAAAGAAAAAGAGGAAAATACAAGCAGACAGGTGAAGGAAGTAAACAAAACAACTCAAGACCTGAAGATAGAACTAGAAAAATTAAAGAAAACACAAATGGAGGAAATAATGGAGAGGAAGAATTTAGGGAAGAAAACAGGAACTACAGAGGTAAGCATAACCAACAGAATACAAGAAATGGAAGAAAGAATCTCAGGTGTAGAAGATACAATGGAAGAAATTGATGTATCTGTCAAAGAAAATGTTAAATCCAAAAAATTCCTGACACAGACCGTCCAAGAAATCCAAGACAATATGAAAAGACAAAACCTAAGAATAATAGGAATAGAGGAAAAAGAAGACTCCCTTCTCCAAGGCCCAGAAAATATTTTCAACAAAATCATTGAAGAAAATTTCCCCAAGTTAAAGGAGAAGCCAATAAGGATACATGAGGCCTACAGAACACCCACCAAATTTGACCAGAAAAGAAAATCCTCCCACCACATAATAATCAAAACAGGAAGTATACAGAACAAAGAAAAAATACTAAAAGCTGCAAGGGAAAAAGGCCAAGTAACATATAATGGCAAACCCATTAGAATCACACCTGACTTTTCAACAGAAACTATGAAAGCCAGAAGGGCCTGGACAGATATCATGCAGACCCTAAGAGAACACAGATGTCAACCCAGGCTACTATACCCTGCAAAACTCTCAGTCCTCATAGACGGAGAAAACAAGATATTCAATGACAAAAACAAATTTCAACAATACCTACACACAATTCCAGCATTACAGAAGACACTGGAAGGGGAAATACAACCCAAGAAAATTAGCTTCTGTCAAGAAAACACAGGAAATAATTAACCTTACTACAGCAAAACAAAAAGCAACCAAGCACACAAACTTATGAACACAGCCAACATCAAAATCAAAGGATCTAACAGCCACTGGTCATTAATCTCTCTCAACATCAATGGACTCAACTCTCCAGTAAAAAGACACAGATTAACAGAATGGATACGTAAACAAAACCCAGCAATCTGTTGCATACAAGAAACACACCTAAGACACAAAGATAGACATTACCTGAGGGTAAAAGGTTGGAAGATGACTTTCCAAGCAAATGGACCCAAGAAACAAGCAGGAGTAGCCATTCTAATATCTGATAAAATAGACTTTCAACCAAAATTAATAAAAAGAGATGAGGAAGGACACTTCATACTCATCAAGGGAAAATTCCACCAGGAAGACATCACAATCCTGAACATCTATGCCCCAAATACAAGAGCACCCACATTTGTAAAAGAAACATTGATAAAATTTAAACCACATATAGATCCCCACACATTAATAGTGGGAGACTTCAACACCCCACTCTCAACAAAGGACAGGTCAACAAAACAAAAATTAAACAAAGAAACAATATCTCTGACAGAGGTCATGAATCAAATGGACCTCACAGACATCTACAGAACTTTACACCCAAACACAAAAGAATTTACCTTCTTCTCAGCACCTCATGGAACCTTCTCCAAAATAGACCATATAGTTGGTCACAAAGCAAGCCTCAACAGATACAAGAAGACTGAAATAATCCCTTGTATCCTGTCTGATCACCATGGAATAAAGCTGGACTTCAACAACAACAGAAATAGCAAAAAGCCTACACACTCATGGAAACTGAACAACTTGTTACTAAATGACAGCTGGGTCAGGGAAGAAATAAAGAAAGAAATTAAAGCCTTTCTAGAACTCAATGAAAATGAAGACACAACATACCCTAACTTGTGGGACACAATGAAAGCAGTGCTAAGAGGAAAGTTCATAGCACTAAGTGCCTTCAAGAAGAAATTCGAGACAGCTCATTCAAGCAACTTAATGGCCCACTTAAAAACCCTAGAAAAAGAAGAAGCAGACACACCAAAAAAGAGTAGACGGCTGGAAATAATCAAACTCAGGGCTGAAATCAATCAATTAGAAACAAATAAAACAATTCAAAGAATCAATGAAACCAAGAGCTGGTTCTTTGAGAAAATCAACAAGATAGACAAACCCTTAGCCAAGCTAACTAAAAGGCAGAGAGACACTACCCAAATCAACAAAATCAGAAATGAAAGGGGGGACATAACTACAGACACTGAGGAAATCCAAACAATCATTAGGACTTACTTCAAAAGTCTATATGCCACAAAATTTGAAAATCTAAATGAAACGGACAATTTTCTTGATCGATTTGACTCACCAAAGCTGAATCAGGACCAGGTAAATCAACTAAATAGTCCTATATCCCCCAAAGAAATAGAAGCAGTCATCAAAAGTCTCCCATCCAAAAAAAGCCCAGGACCAGATGGCTTCAGCGCAGAATTCTACCAGACCTTCAAAGAAGAGCTAACTCCAATTCTCTTCAAACTATTCCACAAAATAGAAACAGAAGGAACATTACCAAATTCATTCTATGAAGCCACAATCACCTTGGTACCTAAACCTCACAAAGACTCAACAAAGAAAGAGAATTTCAGGCCAATCTCCCTTATGAACATTGATGCAAAAATACTTAACAAAATACTTGCAAACCAGATCCAAGAACACATCAAAGATATTATCCACTATGACCAAGTAGGCTTCATCCCAGGTATGCAGGGGTGGTTCAATATACAGAAATCCATCAATGTGATCCACCATATTAACAAACTGAAAGAAAAAAAACACATGATAATCTCCCTAGATGCTGAAAAAGCATTTGACAAAATCCAACATCCATTCATGTTTAAAGTACTGGAGAGATCAGGGATACAAGGCACATATCTAAACATAGTAAAGGCGATATACAGCAAGCCTATAGCCAACATCAAACTGAACGGAGAGAAACTTAAAGCAATCCCTCTGAAATCAGGGACAAGACAAGGCTGCCCACTGTCTCCATATCTCTTCAACATAGTGCTAGAAGTCCTTGCTAGAGCAATAAGACAGTCGAAGGAGATCAAGGGGATACAGATGGGAAAAGAAGAAGTCAAATTATCACTATTTGCAGATGATATGATAGTATATATGAGTGACCCCAAAAACTCTACCAGGGAACTCCTACAGCTGATAAACACCTTCAGCAAAGTGGCCGGATATAAAATTAACTCAAAAAAATCAGTAGCACTCCTGTATACAAAAGACAAAAGGGCTGAGAAAGAAATTAGAGAAACAACACCATTCACAATAGCCACAAATGACATAAAGTACCTTGGCGTAACCCTAACCAAGCAAGTCAAAGACTTGTATGAAAAAAATTTCAAGTCTCTGAAGAAAGAATTAGAGGAAGATATGAGAAGATGGAAAGATCTCCCATGCTCATGGCTTGGCAGGATTAACATAGTAAAAATGGCCATCTTACCAAAAGCAATCTACAGATTTAATGCAATTCCCATCAAATTGCCAACACAATTCTTTACAGACCTGGAAAGAAAAATTCTCAACTTTGTATGGAATAACAAGAAACCGAGAATTGCTAAAACAATCCTCTACAATAAAAGATCTTCTGGAGGTATCTCCATCCCTGATCTCAAGCTGTACTATAGAGCAACAGTTATAAAAACTGCATGGTACTGGCATAGAAACAGAATGGTGGATCAATGGAATCGAACAGAAGACCCAGAAATAAACCCACACACTTACGGACACCTGATTTTTGACAAAGATGCCAAAACCATACAATGGAAAAAAGATAGCATCTTTAACAAATGGTGCTGGTCCAACTGGATGTCTACATGTAGAAAAATGCAAATAGATCCATACTTATCACCCTGCACAAAACTGAAGTCCAAGTGGATCAAAGACCTCAACATAAAACCAGACACATTAAATCGGCTAGAAAAAAAAAGTGGGGAATACCCTAGAACTCATTGGTACAGGAGAAAACTTCCTGAACAGAACACCAACAGCACAGGCTCTAAGAGCAACAATCAATAAATGGGACCTCATGAAATTGAAAAGCTTCTGTAAAGCAAAGGACACCGTCATCAAAACAAAGCGACTGCCTACAGATTGGGAAAGAATCATCACCAACCCTCTATCTGACAGAGGACTCATATCCAATATATATAAAGAACTAAACAAGCTGAAAAGCAACAAACCAAGTAATCCACTTAAAAAATGGGGAACAGAGCTAAAGAGAGAATTCTCTGCAGAGGAATATCGAATGGCAGAGAAGCACTTAAAGAAATGCTCAACCTCATTAGCCATTAGGGAAATGCAAATCAAAACAACCCTGAGATTTCACCTTACACCCATCAGAATGGCCAAGATGAAAATCTCAAGGGACAACACATGTTGGAGAGGTTGTGGAGAAAGGGGAACCCTTCTCCACTGCTGGTGGGAATGTAAACTGGTACAACCACTCTGGAAATCAATCTGGCGCTTTCTCAGACAACTAGGAATAGCGCTTCCTCAAGATCCAGCCATACCACTCCTAGGCATATACCCAAAAGAGGCGCAAGTACACAACAAGGACATTTGTTCAACCATGTTTGTAGCAGCTTTATTTGTAATAGCCAGAATCTGGAAACAACCCAGATGCCCCTCAACTGAAGAATGCATGCAGAAACTGTGGTACATCTATACAATGGAGTATTACTCAGCAATGAAAAATAAGGAAATCATGAAATTTGCAGGTAAATGGTGGGACCTGGAAAGGATCATCCTGAGTGAGTTGACCCAGAAGCAAAAAGACACTCACGGTATATACTCACTCATATAAACATACTATATAGAATAAACCCACTAAAAGCTGTACATCTAAACAAACTAAGCAAAGGAGAGGACCCTAACTAAAATGTTCAATCCCCATCCTGAAAGGCAAAGAGGATGTACATCAGAAGAAAACGAAAATAGGAAACAACCTCGGAACCCGCTACAGAGGGCCTCTGAAAGCCAGAAGAAAACAGGAAACAACCTTGAAACCTGCCACAGAGGGCCTCTGAAAGCTTCTGCAGTATAGACTGTCAAAGCAGATGCTGAGCCTGATGGCCAACTGATGGTCAGAGTGAATGGAATTTTATGTAAGAAGTGGGAAATAGTAAGAGCTGGAGGGAACGGGAACTCCACAATCAGAGCAACAGAACAAGATAATTTGAACACAGGGAACTTCCCAGAGACTCATACTCCAACCAAGGACTATTTGTGGAGATGACCTGGAACCCCTGCACAGGTGTAGCCCATGGCAGTTCAGTGTCCAAGTGGGTTCCATAGTAATGGGAAGAGGGACTGCCTCTGACATAATCTGATTGGCCTGCTCGTTGATCACTTCCCCCTGAGGGGGGGAGCAGCCTTACCAGGCCA
>NW_026585689.1:24197289-24319188 GCF_907164565.1 Psammomys obesus
CCTGCACAGGTGTAGCCCATGGCAGTTCAGTGTCCAAGTGGGTTCCATAGTAATGGGAAGAGGGACTGCCTCTGACATAATCTGATTGGCCTGCTCGTTGATCACTTCCCCCTGAGGGGGGAGCAGCCTTACCAGGCCACAGTAGAGGACAATGCAGCCACTTTTGATGAGAACTGATAGACTAAGATCAGAAAGAAGGAGAGGAGGACCTCCCCTATCAGTGGACTTGGGGAGTGGCATGCATGCAGAAAGGGGAGGGAGGGTGGGATCGGCAGGGGAGGAGGGAGGGGCTCATGGGGGGATACAAAATGAATAAAGTGTAATTAATAAAAAAAAATAAAAGATTTATAAAAAAAAAAAGAAAAAAAAAAGAAACCTGTGTATTTGTTAACATAGGTTCTTGCTATGTAGTCTGGTCTGTGTTTGAATACATGATACTCCTGATTATTATTCTTGAGTACTGGGATTACAAGTGTGTCCCATCACACCCAGCCTAAAACTTTGCTGTAATTAGATAAAAATACTAACAGCTAATATTTTTGATAGTATATTAATGTGTCAGATAACTGTACAACAGAATTTATCACTACAAAAGTTTTATTTTATTCACATTCACATATTTTATTTTCACAATACATTGATATTTGCATTGTCATTGTTGTTATCTGAATTCACAAACAAGGTCTGAGAGCTGGAGAGATGGCTCAACAATTGAGAGCAATTGTTGCTCTTACAGTGGACAGACTTCAGTTCCCAGCACCCACCTGGCAGCTCATTAACATCTGTAACTCCAGTTGTATGGAATCTGAAGCCTTCTTCCAACTTCCAAGGTGGCAGGCACTTCCGTAGTGCTCATAAATACATGCAGACAAAATTCACATACATAAAAATAAAATAACGCTAAAAAATTAAAGGTGCAGCCTGATTCTAAACTTTTTGTACAGATTATTTTAAGAATGTTAGATTCAGAAACAAACCAGCAAAACTAAACAAAGAAAACTGTAAATTGAGAATCTTATTTTTCCATTTAGTAAAAGTAGCAGCTAAGTTTGATGACTTACTGAAGTTTTGGAGACATTGATTTCTTCATTTACAAAACATACATACCAAGTGACAACATACCAAGGAATTGATATTACTTAGCACATTATGTTTTCCTTAGCAAGTGTCTGGAAATTAGATATTATAATTAATAATATTATTGTTTTCACTAGATACAAAGGAAAATTGAGCACAATTTCAGGAATATAGAAAAAAAAACTTAATAGACACGTCTTTTCATATATCTTCAAAAGTCTTCCTAAGCTAAATTGATCATAGACTAATTCATACATGAATAGAGGCTCACTGAGATGGAATCCCGTAGGAGTTTCAGCATGTGTCTGTGAATGACCTTGGAATGAAAACCCAGGCACTCCTTTTAATCCTGTTTCTAAATTTAACTGTGTCATAGTCTCATATTAGGCTTCTTTCTGCCAGAGAGTCTGGTGTTCACTTAACATACACTGGGAACATTTTTTAGTGGCTCAGCTTTCAATTCCTGGCAGAGAAATCATCTCAATGACTATTCATATTTCCTCCAGAGTAGAATTTATTAAAAGATCTGTGGATTGAAAAGGGGGACAGGGTGCCAGGTTATGAAAGATTTGTGACAGCTCTGATACATTTTTTTTCCTCATTTCAATAGCAAAAACCACAAAGCTCTTTTAAATTACTGCGAAAATTGCAACTGAATTGTTATCAGTCTTTAAATCCAAGCATCATCAATGTGTGTTAAAATGAATATAGTACTAAAATGTGTTTGAGATTCAGTCCTTTCAGCAAGAGTTAGCTGAGCATCAGAGGAACCTTTTGTTCTGTCTGGTTACCAACATCTATCTACAAAAGTCAACCTCATATAAACACTACAAGCTTAAGTTAATTTAATTGACATACATATATTTGTATATATATATATATATATATATATATATATATATATATAATTATTCTGCTATGTTTTTGTTTTCCATTGTCAAAAGCAGAATTTCCCCATTAAGGGCTGTGCTGTAGATAGACATTCAAAGCCTAATCATTAGCCTTATTACCCAGTGCTTTCCAAGAACAATGCTCTTCAAAACCTCAAAGTCACAGGTAAAGGAATAGATTTGTTACCAATTTAACTCAACACATTCAAGCGGTTTAGATAAAGATACTACAATATTCAGGTTTCTAAATTGGTTTTTAGAAATGTCAAAAATTGTTGTAAATGTTGACAAAAGGTAAACCTGGTCCTTTTCTATTAGGCTGCAAGTCAAAAAAGGAATTCCCTCTGATATTCACTGTACACTCAGGAATAATTTGGGCTAATAATTGTCATAAACATAAATTCAAATATAATATAATTGAAAGTATGTGATCTTGATTAGTATTAATAAAAATTGGCAATGTATTTTAAATTTGTTTGGTTTAATATTCATAATACATTTTGTTAAATTAAAATAGATTGCAACCTTTCCTAATAACATTTAATACATTTATGGATGTTAACTTATCTGGAGTTTAAAGTTCTCTTCTACATTTGAGACCTTCGAATGTCCCATTTGGTGTTATCTTATTGATAAAGATGAGTAGAGGAGAAGCATTTATGAAACTATCATTGATAAAAAGCACTTTAGTTTTACAAATCTTACAGTGGCTATTGAATGAACAAAGATCTAGTTCTTAGTATTGGTAGAAAATTGAAACTTTGTTTCACTATACAGGGAAAAAAAATCAACTGAGGCAATAAATACAATGGAAGTTTTGTCTTTTCCAAATGCTGCTTAGGAATGAAAAACAAAACAAAATCCCCTTCTCACTTTCCCACTTCCGGTATAAAACATTCTAGGAGAGCATCACCCAGGATAACGCTACTCTTTCAACAGAGAAATGAGGTTTAAAATCATATGCAAAATCCTAACTACGTGACTTGATAGTGAGTGATATCTGCACAGGGTGAGTCTCTTCTTTTATAAAGTAAAAAATGAACTGAGGCCAGGGTTCGAATTTGTCATCTCTGAGGAATCATGGCTAGCACGCCAATTCCTGGTTGCATGCACCCTGAGATTAAGCACTATATGTTGGGACAGTCAGACACTAGACCCAAGGATGGGCTGTTGGGATGGACAGGAAGTTGGTACTACACTCGTCCTAATGCCCTGCCCCCTAACAGAGTTTTTTGGTAAAATATATGATTGAACAGTGCTGAACCTCATAAATTGCCTTCTCCTCTTCTCAGTTCCTCTGAATGGCTTTGAAGTCTTCTGCATCATTCAAGAAGATATGTATTAATAACCTTGCTATTTGGAGCTGCAGAAATATAAACAAGTAATCAAGGGCCTATTGGGGTAAATCATTTTTCAGTTACAGCATAACTTACTAAAAGTGACTTTTCATTAATATTGATTTATAAAATAATGTGCCGTGTTCTAAAAAGCATTTGTGAGAAGATAAAGTAGAGGTGTGTCTCTGATTAGTTCTTGGCTTCTGCTCACTGAAAGATTAGGGGTTTGTGTGTCATTGTTAAATTAATATAACATGCTTCTTCCTTCTTCTGCAATTCATGAGCACCAAGCACTTTATTTTTATTTTTTTCTTTTTTTGGTGGTCCCAGTTTGAGAGTCTTCTTTATTGAGGAGCAAATACTCTGACATATGGTCTTTGACAGGAAAAATACACAAGAATTTCCTGAGAAGACTATTCATATGCAGCATGTGTTAGGTTTTTTTTTTCATTTTTATTCAAATTCAACTAATTATGTTATCACTCAATGTAAACTTTAAAAAAGGAAGTCCTTAGTTAAGAAAGCAAAAAAAAAAAATCCAACTTTTTCTGCTTGACTTCACAGATATTCTTGTCATCTTTAAACAGGACAAAATTATATCTGTATTTTATACACCCACATCACTATCACCTCTCTCTCTTTCCCCCATCTCCCTCTTTTTAAATTCTTTCTAATCTACTAACATACATTTCTCTCTCTATATATATATATGTGTGTGTGTGTGTGTGTGTGTGTATGTGTATATATATGTACATATATACATAAAATCATATATATTCACACATTTGTGTATGTAAAATGACCACATAAAGATAAATTATATTTGCATTTTCATAGCTTATCTCTCATCTTTCCTTTCTTCCTCCTCCTCCTCCTCCTCCTCCTCCTCCTCCTCCTTCTTCTTCTTCTTCTTCTTCTTCTTCTTCTTTTTCTTCTTCTTCCTTGTCTTCTTCTCCAACTTTCATCCTTTATGTGTTTATTAGTATTGAATGACATTTTTTTTTTGTCTGGAACACATGATCTATATTAATCTAAGTAAAATTTCCTGTCTCAATTGCTAATATTCCTGGACACTTAGAAGTTATAAATCTTTCATTAAATGTATCTACAATGTAAGATTCTCATGTTTCTCGGGCTGTAAGTTTTACAAAAAATTTTGCCAAATGTAAAAATAAAGTGGTCAGTTTTAACATGCATTGAAAAGTGTGGCAATGAGCACAAGCTACGAGTATGTATTTATAAGCTCTATAGTACAATTGATTATAGGAGCACCTCAATAAGTGTAATAGCTATTCTTTGTTGTCAACTTGACTATATCTGGAACTAACTAAAACCCCAAAATGGCTGGGCACACTTGTGAGAAACTTTTTGATTAACTGGATCATTAAAAGAGAAAAGACACACTTTTAATCCAGATCTTTTGAAGTTGGAAGACCCACCTCTAATTTGGGCCTCATCTTCTGCTGGAAGCTTATATAAAAGATATAGATAGAAAACCCTTTTTGCTTGCTTTCTCCTTCCTTCACTAGCACATCATTCCTGTCAATGGGATTGGAGCCTGCTTATTTGGGATTCCAGTGTATACTGAAGACCATCTAACAGATGCAGTCTCATGAACTGAACCATTACTAGACTCTTGAATCTTCCATACATAGGCAGCCATTATTGGATTTGCAGGACCACAGCCTGTAAGTCATTCTAATAAATCACTCTTCTCTCTCACATTTTAAAAAGAAATATATATATATGCATATGTATGTATTTTATACAGTGACATAACTATCACCCTTTGTCTTTTCCTCTATCTTCCTCTTTTTAAATTCTTTCTAATCTATAAACATACATATATATTATATATGTTTATTAATTCTTTCTAATCCACCAATGCACACACATACATTCATACATATATATATACATGTATGTGCGTTCTCTTACTGTAGAGAAGCATAGTACAATATGTATCAATACAAAGGTATGTAATTATATTTAAGCTGATCAACTGTAAAATGAATTCCTTGTTTACAGATGAAAAATATGGATAAAGAAGGGCAGCATAGGCCCGACAAAGTGTTATTAGCTTATGGATGTTGACACTCTGTCCCCCTTCATATAATTTCTAGTTTTTAAAAGATCCAAGGTATTCAAGGGTGACGGAAAAAGATGTGGATGGCCTGGAACTGGAGTTAAGAATGCTTATGAGTCACCATAAGGGTGTTATGAATTGAACTTGGATCCTCAGCAGGAGCAATGGTGTTCGAAAGTCTTCACTCCCATTTCCCTTCTATCTTTCTTTTCAGTGGAAACAAATCTATGCGGAAGTAATTTTGCTGACTCTGTTTGATTTTAGGACTCAGCTTATATCCTGTATTTGGATTCCTTCCAATCTATGTCAAAGAACTGGCACCTTTCTCTACTATAGAGTTAATTTCATTTATTCTGCCTTCAGGTACTCAGGGACAGTCAATCACAGATGTCTGAAAGCTCGCATATGATTCTCATATCCTAGTACTACTATATTATCCCAGACTGAATGAGCAATTCCAACAGTGAATAACAATTTTGAAGATATTTGATAAGTGGTTTTTTTTTTTTTTTTTTTTTTTTTTTATGGGAGAGAAGATGTTAGTCTCCGGTACCATCCATTTTTCTTAATTCTAATTTACTTACTTTTACAAAGCATAACGGCAAGAGGCAAACAATTATTCTGGTATAAGCTCACAGTCCTAATTAGCACTGCTCATTCTCTCTCTGTGTGTCTCTCTCTCTCTTCCTTAAGGGATAGTGGTTTAGTAATTAAAAAGTTGGTACCATAATTCACCCACCTGGTGGAAGAATGAAAAGTGAGACTCTTTCTTTTGAAATATATGATCTGCATTCATCACTGGTTTTCAAAGAGGAATTAATACTTTTATCCTTTTGTGAGGGAATTCAAGTGAGTATAGATAGAAAAGAGGTTGAGAAAAAAATGAGAATTATGAGAGATGATGTTTCAATGGTTGAGTTTCTACATATTCACAATATGTATTGTCAGAACTCCAGTATATTAAAATAAATAATAAACATGGGTTTAGAGAAACATTTGCTTAACCTCAGGGGTAAATTTCAGATACATAAAAAGTTAGTCCCCTCCTTCCATCCTTCCTATCTATCTTCCTTCCTTCTTTTCTTCCTCCCTGTTTCCCTTTCTTCCTTTCCAACACTTTTCTTCTTTTTGTTTGCTCTTTTTCTTCTGCCTTGTCTCTCTGTCCTTTTGCATTTATTGAAAACCTGCGTTTAGCTAAATATTAGGAATACAACAACAAAACTGATTTGATTCCAGACTTTTTGGCATTTAAAATGTATCAGAGGAAATAGACATAAAATAAGTAATCACATGTATAATAAGTATCATAAAAGGCAATTGTAGGATATAATGTGGCCTACTTTAGTGTTTGGTATGTGTCAAAGAGATTTATTAGAATATTAAAAAATTATGTATTAACTTGGAAATGATTTTAAACCTCGAGCTGAGGGACAATTTAGTCTCCTTGATTCTTCATGGGCCAGACAACTAACAATATTCTACTATAACTAAAGAATAAATAAAAAGTGTATGAAGAAGGCAAATGATTAGGATAAAGATAGAATCATTCATATTCAGGAAAACATTTATTTTTAAGCCACTTGAAAAATCTGTAGAAAAATGGGTAGCTACTGAATGGTCTTAAGAAATTATTGTATTGATTTATTTTTTTATTTTTACCATCACCGGGAGTTCGAATGGACTCAAGGCAGGAAAGAGTGAATGAATGATGCAAGCCCTCAGTATTCTAGATGTAGCAATATTGGTGGAGACCAGAACTAAATAATTGACAGTAGGTTTGGAGACAAGTAGATAAACTTAAGAGCAACTGAGAGATAAAAAATTTTAACTAGTCACTTCCAGTTATTATGACAAAATACATAAACCAAACTGTTTGAAATGAGGTATGGGATATTTTGCTGCAGATCTAAGGCAGGACTGAAGATCACTCCAAGGGGCATTTGGCAGAGCAAAGGTATTCATCTCATGTCAACAAAGAAGCAGAAAGGGAGAGAGGACATGGCCTGTGATTAGATACATATGTCAAAGGCTTGGAAACAATTTCAGTAGAGGACTACTTGGCTACTCTGAGCAATATCCTGGCCTTGTACCCCTTGCACCATAAGAGTAAACCTCTTTGACATAACCTCACAGATGAATGCAGAGATGTGCATTGTCGGTGATGCTAACTCTTGTTAACAATCAAAATTAATCATAAAAACATAGAATAAAATATCAAACCATCATACCAAACCTCCTCTCTTTATTTGCTTATGTCAGGAATCTTACTATTTTAGCTCAATTACACCATATGAATTCAATACTACCACCTAGTTTCTCTATTTCATGACTCCTTAGTGCTGTAGAAGCCGAGTAAGCTCAGAGATACTGCATTTTGACATTTCCTTATATGTGATAGGAGTATTAATGCTTCTAGTTCTATGATAAAATATAATGACCAAAATCAACTTGAGAATTGAAGGGTTTATTTCATTCCACAGTTTGTACTCTATCATCCAGGGAAGTCAGGGCAAAAAAAAAATCAAAGTCAAAATTTTGAGTCAGAAACTGATGCAGAAGCCATGTAAGAGTGCTGCTTACTGGCTTGTTCCTACTGGCTTGCTCACCCTCATTTCTGATAGAGCCCAGGACGAGCAACCTGGAGCATCATTTCTCACTGTGAACTGGGCCCTCCCACATTAATCATCAATGAGAAAATGTCCAACTGTTTGCCTCACAGGCTGGTTTGGCTGGGTATTTTTATGGTTGTGGTTTCTTTTTCCCAAATGTCTCTAGCTGTGTTAAGTTGACATAAATCCAGCCAGCACAGTAGGTATAGCCCCTTGTGTGTGTGTGTGTGTGTGTGTGCGCGCGCGCGCACACGCGTGCAATATAACACATAATTGCTCCCAGTCTTTCTTACCATATTATTGTTTTAAGAGCATCTTTCAAATAACACATATCTTTATGAAGTTACATGTAATAGTTTGATTATTGATTCATCATGCTTTCGGTTTTTCTCATTTTTATGTTTCTGGTATTTTGTTGCATTTTTTTCACGCTTTAAATTTTCATTTCAGACATAGTTGCAGCTTTCAACTCTATACATGTTTTTTCTTCAGTATTCCTACTTAACTTTTGTGACATATGGAATTCAAGCATCCTAACTGCCTTAATGTCCTTGATTCTGCTAATTCTTACACCTGTGTCAGTTATAAGTCAGTTTTGATTGATGGTCTCCTAGACTGTGTCTTCTTACTTCAAAGCATGATTGAGTACCAGACCTCATGGATTTCCCTGGCTGAATGACTATTTTCGTATTTCCATAAAAATTTCTAACTATTCTATTTGTATGCACTTAAGTTACACAAAGATAGATAATTCAGAGTCTTAAAATTGTAACTTGTTAGGTAGTTCCAGGAAAATAACTTCGATAAGCTTAACTATTCCTGGGTACAGAGAAAAGGCTTTTCTGAGAATGATAGCCCGTGGTGTATATAATAAACAATGGGTTTTCCTATCTAGCCATAAAGAACAGGTACTTTTTACTGGCTCTGTATGAATATTAAACACTGTTCCCTTTAATTCCTTCAAGTGCTGTGGCAGGTTTTGCAAATGTACGCATTGAACAGTATTACACTGAGCACTCAGTGGGAACTTTGACATATCTGAGAGTCTTTCTCTGTGTAGTTCTCTTCTTTGTGCTGCTGTGTTATGAACCTAGCCTGTCTAATCTACACTGGATCTTTCATCTCCTGAAGCGTCCTCCAGATCCTCTTACCTGACTGTGACCTGAATGTTGACAGGGCTTCCCTCATATGCTTTCCATGTATTTAGAATAACATCTTTGCATGATGCCCAGTATCTATTTTTCCATGCTTGAGATTAAATCTTTCCACTGTCCTCTGTCTCCTCTGGAAACTAATTCTTTTCCCCCCAGTGCATATGGACTTTATTTATTTACTTATAATTTATAATAAACTATATACAGTAAGAACAGTTATAAAACAATCAGTAAAGCCATATGTAAATTTATTTTAGAATGTTTAGTTCATTTGTATTTGGAAACTAATTTTTAACTGCTCTTAGTAATCGAAAGTGCCCTTAGGAAGATTTAGAAACTGAACAAAATTATGTAGAAAAATTTACCTATGAGCCTGGTATTATGCCATATGTCTGTAATCCTAATATTTGGCAGATTGAGGCCAAGAGAATCAGTTTAAATTCAAAACCAGCACCAGCTAGAGAGACCTATTTCAAAACAAAACTCTCAGATTGAACACAGAATCAATTTGTTATTACTAACACACCTATAAATATGTCCATATATATGTGTATATATTTAAATTATATAATTAATATACATTCTCCTACTCTAGCCAAGTATTTATTTTAATGATTGAGAAATTCCCAGCAATGTGCATGAAGAAAAGTTAGAAAAAATACAAACCTGAACACTGTAAGAATGTCTGTCATTTAATAAGTACTGATAACTTTACTGCCGTATCTCACATCCGTCCTCCAGAATCCTTTTATATTAGAACTATTCTTAGATCTTAAAGACTTTTTTCTACCTCATCCCATGAAGAAGTTTCAAGCTGTCTCTGTCAAACAATTTTTTTTTAGAACAAAAGAACAATGTAACTGATAGAATATTGAGTTGGGTGAAATGATAAACCTTGTGAAATAATTTAATATTTTTTTTTATAGACCTAGGAAATGCAACCTTCCCAAATGAGAGTTAATTTACTAGGTATTCATGAGCGGAGTTACGTAGAAATGCCTGCAAGACTGCTTATCCCTGAAAAGCTTTCAGCAGAAGTTTTGATGTAGGCTTGCACCCACATTATTAATTTTATGCAAGAGCAGTAACTTTGCAGAAAAAAAAAATGACCTTTTAACACGCAGTGCCAAGTGAGGCATCTATGGTTTCACTGCGTACTATTTAAATAACAAACTATTTGATGGTTAACATGTCTTAATACAAATTGTGGAAAATAGGGAACGTCTAGCTAGAATGAAAATAAGTAAAAGGTAACAGTATAATAAGACTTAATTCTAATTTCAAAAAAATCAGGTCTAACCTGCTCATTGTCTTAAACAAGTCACTGTTTTGAAAATTTGTATCCAGTAGTAAAACATAAGTATTATACAAGTAAAATGAGGAGTTCTTATTGAAATTCTTTTCAGAATCAATAATCTGGGAAATATGATCTCAATATGTCAAAAATTAATTCTTACAATCTAGGACATTTATCTGTTATTCTCTATATTTCATTAAAGTCTATGCTTTAAGCTTTTCAGTATGTAGCGTAGTCACTTTTCTTTCTTCTGTTTTTTTTTTTTCCTACTGAAGATCAAGTTATCGGCAAAGTACAAAATGGTAATTAAAAATTTCTAGTTCAGTGCCAGCCACACATTGTTCTTTTAATGAATCAGATTATCTCAACTTTGTAAGGATTAATTAGGTACTTGTAGCAATTCCTTGAAATGTCTCTGAACACTCTGCCACCAGAACCTACGTGGAAGCTTTATAAACTCAAAGAGTTAATAGAAGCTCAGGAAATCCATTACACTTAATGCCATCAGAAGACACAGGAAGTTTTGACTAACTACAAAATTAAAATATTAATACAGTTTTTTTTCATTTAATCATTAACTAAAGGTTGATTAAGGGCTGAATATCATTGGGGTAAAAACAGATAGCAAGTAATGTAATTTTTTTCTATCAAAACAAATACAAAGAGAAATACAACATCTGTAATGCAAGATTACAGTTCCTTCACAAAAATCAGTAAACATTAAGATTTTAACATAGGTGATGGTATTCACTTTGAAATACTTTTTATTTAGAGAAAGGTTTTCAAGACAGTACATAATTCTCATATGCTCTGATTCCAACTTCTAATGCTGGCATATGTTACATCCATATTTAGAAAAATAAACACTTAACATCTGTATGACAGCGCTGACATTCTTCTCCCACCTGGCTGTATTCTGGGGTGTCTTTTCATAGTCTTCTTCTCTGCCTAGTCTTCCACCAATGGAATCTTCTCCATCTTTCTTTGCTTTCCATGCAGAACCTTGAAATGCTGGACAGGGATTTCACAGAATCTCCCTTAATTTACTCTTGCATATTATCACATGATTAGAAACTCTGAGTATATTAGGAAAGAGTATCTCAAAGGCAGAATGCATTTCTCAACATTCTATATGAAGGGTGCCTAATGTCCAAGTATGACACTGTTATAACCTTGAGTGTGTGACTAGTGAATAATCTGAAAGATTTCTCAGTGTCTCTTTCCATGTTCTAGTCTTTGAAAGGATGTAACTAAGTCTAGCTCATATTCAAGCAGAAGTGATCAAGGACCACTTCCTGGAGAAAGGACACTATAAATTATGTGGATAATTTTAAGAAAGCAAAATTTCCCCATTATCTCCTGTTTTATTTAATCAATCACTTCTATAAAGATGTGCTTACATAGTTTAATTTATTAGTATTGCCTATTTGGTAGCTTTCATCATAGAGGACACCTATGCATATGACACAATATACTCATTAAAAAAAATTAGACACTGTATAGGTGGCTCAGCAGTTAACATTGCATATTACTCTTACAAAGGAATCAGAGGACTTAATTAGGTTTGCAACTCCCATGCCCAGCAGCTCACAACTGCCTATAACTCCAGCACCAGAGAATCTGGTGGCCTCCTCTGGTCTCTCTGGGTACCTGGATATATGTTCTCATGCATTCATGCAGAAACATATACAAACATGGAAGTTTTAAAACTTTGATCCTGGAGGAGAAACTTCTACTTGTCATTTTCTTGAACTAGTTTAATTTCTAACTCCATTTAAATTTTTTTTTCTTATAGCCACAGACAAATATAGTTTTCAATTCTCATCAAAAAAGCTTCTTTTCTTCAGTAGATGGAAGTCAAAATGCAAAGAACAGTGGACTGGGAGGGTGCCAGTTCCCAACAGATACATCTACAATGTACTCTCTTACCTAATGCTCCAAGAACATCACAGAAAAATGGACAGAATGGTTGTAGGAGCCAGAGGATCAGGACATCTGCTATTAGGTAGTATTTTCTATATATGAAACTGCACCTAAGAAGTCTCAAAAATATGGTCATCTAAACAAGACCCAAATGACAGAACCAAGGAGGATAGGGTAAATCTCACAGGGACCCATCCGTAGCTAAAAGTGGTTTCTGAGAGAGGAGTAATTAGCCTTTTTTAGGAATGAGTCCTTTGATAGTCTGCCCTAAATATATATAATAAAAGCAATGCCAAATGGACTCAGCAAGTTATGTGTGTGTACGTGTATGTACAATAATAATTAAAGAAAAGGCTATAAATTTGGGAGGAAGTTGAAGAATGAGAGGGGTTTGTTGGATAGAAGGGTTGGGAATGATGTAAACACACTATTTATGTATCAAATACTTAAACAATCAAGTTAAAAAAAATTTATTTCTTAAGAAAAACAAATCAAACAACAGAAAACCCTTAAACCTCGGTTTAAAAAAACCTATTTTTACATAACCCCAGATTTAGCTATTTTCTTTGCCTAAGAATGATGCTTAGAAATTAAGCTGAAGATACTGAGACCTATAACCAAATCTTTGGCAGGGCTCACGCAGGGACTCATATGTAAGAAGGGGGAGTTAGTATGACCTGGAGAGGACAGGAGCTCCACAGGACTAAATATATCTGGGCACAGGGGTCTTTTATGAGACTGTTTCTCCAACCAAGAACCATGTAAGAATATAACCTAGAACCCCTGCTTGGATGTAGCCCATGGTAGCTCAGTATCCAAGTGGGTTCCTAGTAAAGGGAAGAGGGACTATTTCTGACAGGAACTCAATGGCAGGCTCTTTGACCTCCCTCTCCCCCAAGGGAGGAGCAGTCCTTATAGGCCACATAGGAGGACGTTGCAGCCAGCCCTGAAGATACCTGATAAACCAGGGTCAGATGGAAGGGGAGGAGGTCCTCCCCAATCCGTGGACTTGGAAAGGGGCAGGGAGATGAAGAGATAAGGGATTGGGAGGGAATGTGGGAGGGGGATACAGCTAGGCTACAAAGTTAGTAAACTGTAACTAATATTAAAAAATAAAAATAAATAAAAAATAAACTAAGCTGAGTACACTTCTTATCGTCTTATTTTTATTTCTGTTGATCTGAAGAGGCACCATGACCAAGGCAACTTATAAAAAGCATTTAATTGGGGACTTGCTTATAGCTTCAGAGGGTGAGTCCATGACCTTCATGGTGGGGAGCATGTCAAAAGGCAGGCAGCCATAGTACTGAACCAGGAGCTGAGATTGACACCTGATCCACATCCTTGAGACAAGGTGGCAGGTTGGGGGAGGGGCGGCATCTGGAGGCTTCTGAGTGAGGACTAACTCAGAATGGTAGACACCTTTGAACCTCAAAGCCCACCACCAGTGACACAGCTTCTCCAATAAAGTCACACTTCCTAATTCTTCCTAAACATCTTCACCCTATAATATAGGGACCAAATATTCAAATATATGAGCCAAAGGAGTTCATTCTCCCTCAAATCGCCACATGGAGATATTGGAAGTGTACCTAACTTTGTACTGTTTGGGAGGCTGAGATCAAGAATATATATATTATGGAAGTTGATGTTTGCACACAGATATGTATGAACCTAGTATTTTTTTCTTTTTTAATTAATTTTTTCTTTTTTTTTTTAAATATTACTCACAGGTTATTTACTTTGTATCCTAGCCATAGCTTCCTCCTTCATTCCCTCCCAATCCTGCCTTCCCTCCCTCATCTCCTCCCTACCCCTTTCCAAGTCTACTGCTAGGGGAGGTCATCCTCTCCTTCCATCTGACCCTAGCTTATCAGGTATCTATAGAACTGGCTGCTGTGTCCTCCTCTGTGCCTAGTGAGGCTGCTCTTCCCTCAGGGGGCTTGGGGTGGTGTGTCAAAGAGCATACCACTGAGTTTATGTCAGAGATAGTCCCTGTTCCCTTTACTAGGGAAACCCATTTGGATCTTAAGCTGCCATGGGCTACATCCAAGCAGGGCTTCTAGGTTATATCCATACATAGTCCTTGGTTGGAGAAATAGTCTCATAGAGGGCCCCTGTGCCCAGATATATTTTGTCCTTGTGGAGTGCCTGTCCTCCCTGCATCCTGCCTAAGGTTTGGTTATGAGTCTCCTCATCTGCTTTGATACACTGCTAGGTAGAGTCTTTCAGAGGCCCTTCGATGTAGGCTCCTGTCCTGTTATTTATTTTCTCCTACTTCCCATGTCCATCCCATTTGTCTTTCTAAGTGAGGATTGATCATCTTACCCCGGGTCCTCTTTCTTGTTTATCTTCTTTAGGTGCACATATTTTAGTAGGCTTATCCTATCTTATAGGTCTATATAAGTGAGTATATACAATATGTGTCTTTATGCTCCTGGGATACCTCACTCAGGATTATCTTTTCTAGATCCCACCATTTGCCTGCACATTTCATGATTTCCTTGTTTTTAATGCTGAGTAGTATTCCGTTGTGTAAAAGTACCACAATTTCTGTATCCATTCCTCTGTTGATGGACATCTGGGTTGTTTCCAGGTTCTGGCTATTACAAATAAAGCTGCTACAAACACGGTTGAGCAAATGCCCTTCTTGTGTACTTGAGCATCTTTTGGATATATGCCTAGGAGACGTATAGCTGGATCTTGAGGTAGCACTATTCCTAATTGTCTGAGAAAGCGCCAGATTGATTTCCAAAGTGGTTGTACCAGTTTACATTTCTACCAGCAATGGAGGAGGGTTCCCAATTCTCCCCAACCGCAGTTTTCAATACTTGTTTTTCACATGAGTTTATTTGTGTTTCACCAGTTTATATAGTTATGTCTGTTTAATTCAGTGTAGGTAGCCTCTGCTACCCTCCTCTTTCTGTTTGCAACTTCTGTCTCTGGTGAAGAAACCTGGTGTTGATTATATACAATTTATTCACTTACTTTTCCAACCATGGTATACATGAGAGTAGCTTCAGTATTTCCAGCCACCTCAGTGAAAAAGTGAATTTATGTGTTCAAGCACATTTTTATTTATAGTTCTTTTTGGTTTTATCTAGTATGCAATCAAAACATTCCTTTTTAAAGTTAACACAGGTCTCCCTCCTTTTCTTGCATCAAATAATGCAGTATTGAATACTTTTTTGTCTAGGATATGTGAGGTCTGGCTTTGTTCTTCAGTAGTCAACCAATACAACAAAACAAAGGAAGAACCTGTGAAGTTCTCTTATGTAAAATGTACAAGATATGGCCAAAGTCTACCCTTCTGGCTTTCCTAAATTAGTGAGTTACTTTGGGTTGGTTTTCCACCTGTGATGATCTTATAGGCATCACAAACTTATTTGAAAGTCTGATATAAAAAGATGTATTAGTTACAGTCTATCAAGGTAAATCACCATAACTTAGGTGGCTTGAAATAGCATAAACACGATCTTTCACAATTCTACCCCCAATTTTTAAAACAAGGTGTTGTCAGTGCTGCTCTTCCTCTGGAGGCTTTAGAGGAGAGCTTATTCTTTGCTTTCTCTGGCTTTTTGAGCTTGACTGCATCATTACAATCACTAGCTTCAGTCACACTGCTTTATCTTCTCTGGCTCTTCTGTATGGCCACCTAAGGCTTCCTCTCATCAGCATCAGGCAATCTGTCCCCTTAATGACACCCTTTTTTATAAACAAGGGAACTGCCACAGGCTCTGAGAACTAGGATATGCTTGGCTCTCTTGGAGAATGATCAATATCAAGTTGATTTTTGTCAATCAAATTGATACAAATTTAGACATAATTAGGAAGAGGTAACCTCAGCTGAGAAAATGCTTTTAGCACAGTTGTTTTCAACCTGTGAGTCACGACCCCTTTCACAAACCTCTATCTTCAAAATACTTACATAATGGTTCATGACAGTAGCAAAATTACAGTTATGAAATAAAAACAAATATAATGTTATAGTTGGGGATCATTACAACATAAGGAATTGTATTAAAGGGACGTAGCATCAGGAATGTTGAGAACCACTGTTCTAGCAGATTACCTATAGGAAACTCTGTAGGGCATTTTCTTCTTGATTAATTATTGATGTAGACAGGCTCAACGCACTATGAGAAGTGTAATACTGGAGTATGTGATCTTGGGGTGCATAGGAAAAGCAAAGTGAGAAGAGCTAAGGAGAGCAACCCAGTAAGCAACATTCCTCTATGGTCTCTGCTTCAGTTTGTGCCTCCAGGTTTCTTCCTTGAGTTCCTGCTTCGACTTTCCTTCATGATGGACTACAAATGTATGATGAAATAAACCCTTTCCTCAAGTCACTTTTAAGCAATATTTTATGAACGAAAACAACACAAAAAAACTTAACTAAGAAAATCATTTGAATTGACACAGTGGAAGTCAGCAGTTGCAGGGGTTGTTTTTTTATACCTTGTGCCAAGTTCCTACATGGAGCTTTCATCTGTGGGCTTTATCTTAACTTTTACATGGTAAACTCTTCCATTGGCCTGAGATTATTTTATAGGTGTCTGGTTTCTTCTATATTGACTTTCCAGGGATCTGAGCTTCACCCAAATGTTACTACATAAGTAATATTTAAAAATTATATATATAAGAATTTTTGTTCTTTAAATGATTTCAAAAATACTGTACATTGCCTTTCACATTTCTTTTATTTTTTTTTTCCATGAAGTTCATTATAAAATAGTTCTGAAGATAATTGACTCTACAAAAGTTGCATCTGGGTTCAAACACTTAGACCTCTCTTGAGTGTACTGTCTTATACAAAGCTTTCTATGTCTGTGCTTTTTTCATAAGCTTACTGAAAACCTGACACAAACAAAAACACTGGCTGAAGCAACGTCTAGGATGGAGGAAGACTGCATTAGCAGCTGTCTGTCTGAGTAATCAATGGAGTCCTGTCTCAGATATCTCATAACAATAAGCTCAACTATGCATCTATTCTCACATGAGTTTGTGTCTAAAAGATTTCAAGGGAAAATCTAGCAGTGCTGGAAATTTCAGCTACCAAACACTCAGCAGAGATAATATAAAGGCACAAGGAAGAGTGTAACTGAGTCAAATAAAAATCGCCATTTTAGAATCAGGAAAATTGGTTCAGTTCTAAGGAAGAAACCCCGCTGTTCAGAGGATTTGTTCACCTTTAGGTCACTGGTTCTCCTTCAACTTGTGACAAAAGTAATTCAAAATCACTGTCGTTTAAAAACTCTTCCATGGCAACTTAGGAAAAAGTTGTTTGCCTCACTTTGGTTTCAGGTGGCAAAATTCACATCACTCAGACTACTCATCACATGGCATTTAAGTATTAAGCATTAACTTTCTTCAAAGTTTTTTGAGAGGTCTGGCAGGTGAAAGAAGGAGTATATAGCAAGCTTGCTTCTGCCAAATCTAATATGGATACAAGCAATTATGCCTTCTAAATCCCACAGCAAAGTGGATACAGTGGGAGCCTGGGTAATCAGGTTGAAGAGTCAACTTAAAATTACTATACATTGTAAACCCCTTAATGGATCATATACAAGGCCTACACACTGTCATAAAACTTTGATGCCTTAAACTTATGTCTTAAAACTAAGACATAAGCATACTAGGCACAAATTTTAAACTCACATCTTAAATATTAATATTAAATAAAATTATCATCTTGCTTCTTTCATGTGTATGTTCCTGCTAACCAGAACTATAATAATACAGTGTTTTATGGATATAGTGCAGAAAATTGTGTATTTCTTTTTAATATGCATTATCTCCCACTGACAACATAGCTAACCATCATATAGCATCTACTGTGTGCTAGATATTATCCCAACAATGTATTAAGTTACTAAATACTCTTATATAAGGAACATATTTTGAGGAGCCGAAAGACACAGAGGTAAAGTTATTTTCTAACGTTATAAATGGCAAAGATGACAAATCAGGTAGTCGGTCACAATTTTTTCTTATCCTTGTCCAGTTCTAACATAGATCTCAAACTTCCTAATCATCCCACTAAATTCTGTAGGTAAGCATCTGTGTAGTATCCTCAGAAATACAATTCTTAGCCCTGGTGACGTTTTTCTCTACTTACACTGTGAAAATAAAATCTTAGCTTTGTTTAGATATTTAGATTCAACTTAGCCACTTGGGAAATGGCAAACAAAAGCTAGTGATAAGGATGCTAACCCACTATTGCACGTTTTCAATGCCCTGCCTCAGTGATGTTCAACTACTGTTCAGGAATCTTGGTCTCTTTGCTCACTTCACCTTACAGAGTGGAGTCATGGCCCACATAATCCACAGTACAATAAGCAGTGATATGTCAAGAACTTTGGTATAAGAATAATACTTGCCTTCTCAATAGAGATGGTAAAACTCAAAAGGGTCTGGCCTGGATAGATATTCTACAAACTGCAAGAGACCTCAATTGCTATATTGATAAATATATATTAATAAATATATAGATATTCTACAAACTGTATAGACCTCAAATGCTATACCCAGCAAAGCTTCCGATCACAATAGATGGGTAAAAACAAAAAGACATTCCATGAGGAAATCAAATATAAGCAGTATGTACCTACAAATTCAGCCCCACAGATGGTGCTATAAATAAAGCTCCGATAAAAAAAGGTTAACTGATATAAAGAGGGAATAATGGACGTTGAACATTTTGTTAAGTGTTTCTCTGCCATTCAATATTCCTCTATAAATAATTCTTCGATTAGCTCTGTACCCATTTTTTAATTGAATTACTTGGTTTGTTGGTGTCTGCTTTCTTGAATTCTTTATATATTCTGGACATTAGCCCTCTATCGGGTGCAAGGATGATGAAGATCTTTTCCCAGTCTTTAGGCTGTCGTTTTGTTCTGATGACAGTGTCCTTTGCTTTACAGTAGTTTTCATAAGGTCCCATTTACTGATTGTTGTTCTTAGAGCCTGTGCTGTTGTTGTTCTGTTCAGGAAGTTGTCTCCTGTGCCAATGAGTTCAAGACTCTTCTCCACTTTTTCTTCTAACCAATTTAGTGTGTCTGGTTTTATGTTGTTGAGGTCTTTGATCCATTTGGACTTTAGTTTTGTGCAGGGTGATAAATATGGATCTATTTGCATTTTTCAGGGAAATGCAAATTAAAATGACCCTAAGATTTCACCTTATACTCATCAAAATGGCTAACATCAAGAACTCAAGTTACAATACATGCTAGAGAGGATGTGGAGAAAGGGGAACTCTCCTCCATTGCTTGTGGGAACATAAACTTGTACAATCACTTTTGAAATCAGTCTGGGGCTTTCTCAGACAATTAGGAATAGTGCTTCCTGAAGATCCAGCTATACCACTCCTAGTCATATATCCAAAATATGTTCAAGTATACAACAAGAATGTTTGCTCAACCATCTTTGTAGCAGCTTTATTTGTAATAGCCAGAACTTGGAAACAACCCAGATGTCCCTCAGTGGAGGAATGGATGAAGAAATTGTGGTACATTTATACAGTGGAATACTACTCAGCGATTAAAAACAAGGAAATCATGAAATTTGCAGGCAAATGGTGGGAACTAGAAAAGAGTGAGTGAGGTATCCCGGTAGCAGAAAGACACACATGGCATATACTCAGTTATAAGTAGTTATTAGACATATAATATAGGATAAAATCTGTACACTTGAAGAAGCTAAGCAAGGAAGACTCTGGGTAAGATGCTCAACCCTCATTTAGAAAAGCAAACAGGATGGACATCGGAAGACAGAAAACAGGGAACAGGACAGGAGCCTACCACAGAGGGCCTCTGAAAGACTCTACCCAGCAAAGTATCAAAGCAGATGCTAAGACTCATAGCCAAACTTTGGGCAGAGTGCAGGGAATCTTATAAAAGAAGGGGGAGATGAAAGACCTGCAGGGGACAGGAGCTCCACAAAGAGAGCAACAGGACCAAGAAATCTGGGTCCGGAGTTTTTTTTTTCTGAGACTGACACTCCAACCAAGGACCATGCATGGAGATTACCTAGAACCCCTGCACAGATGTAACCCATGGCAGCTCATTTCCACGTGGGTACCCTAGTAAGGGGAACTGAGACTGCTCTCTGACATGAACCTAGTAGCTGGCTCTTTGATCACCTCCCCCTGAGGAGGGAGCAGCCTTACCAGGCCACAGAAGAAGATAATGCAGCCAGTCCTGATGAGACCTGATAGGCTAGGATCAGATGGAAGGGGAGAAGGACCTCCCCTATTAGTGGACTTGGAGAGGGGCATGGGTGGAGGTGAAGAAGGGAGGGTGGAATTGGAAGGGAATAAAGGAGGGGGCTATAGCTGGGATACAAAGTGAATAAACTGTATTTAATATAAAAAATAAATAAAAAGGGGAATAATGGAATAAGGAGGAGGGAGAATGCCACTTAAAAGTGATAATAGACATTCTTCGGGTCTTATTTCTAATACAGTTGAAGGAAAATCCTCAATACAGCATACAAATGGGGTCTTAATGCCTGAGTGCAAGAAAATATTCACAATCAAGGAGTACTGAACATCTGAAGTGTTTGAATTAGGGCTTCTCTATGTGTGCATGTGTGTGGTGTGTAAACATGTACATGTTTGTCGTTGTGGTAGTGTAGGCATGTGTACCTGGTGCTGCATAGGGCATGAGATCCCTTGGAACTGGATGTATGGATGTTTGTGAGCCACTATGTTGGAACTTGGAACTGACTCATGGCCTTTGCAAAAGCAGCAAGTACTCTTAGTCACTGATCATCTCTTCAGTAAGAGAGGAGGGGACAGAAAAGGATAATCTAGAGGAGCAAATAAATCAGATTCTTAAACTGCTATCGATGTAAACATGTTTTTGTCTTAACCCCAGATGTGGAATGTAGGACTGAATTAGACAGTCCACCTCAGCAAACTATTTGCTTCATGTGGGCTCTTTGCCAGTTGCAGACAGTTTAAAACTGAGGACTCTGGAGAGAGAATAAATGCCAGAGCCTAGAGAGTATTGGGGAGCTCTGAGAAAGAGCAAGGTTACTGCTGCTTCTTCCCTGAGGCTCCTGGTTGCTGTTGATGCACTGAGACAAGAAGTTGGAGATCTCCTGAACTGATAATTGGACTGGCTCCAAGGAACCCAATGACCTTAACCAGCAGGAAGTAACTAAGAGAACTGTGTGTCTTCTCCCACTAACCCTTTCTCTCTACTCCCTGGTGCTGGGGTGTTGGAAGGGACTGGGGTATAGTAGGGAGAAAGAGATATAAAAAATGTAAATAAGTTTTAAACTGCCAACATTAAACTGCTAAAGAATGAAGAAGAAATAAAAAAAAGGGGAAAGCCGACAAAGGGTCTACTCAGGTCACTCAATGGCAAATATAGGAAGATTTTTGTTTATCTGCAGTATCTAAGGGGGAAAACTAGCAGGAGTCTAAATATATATCTAGGATTTTTAAAAATGAGATCAATAGTTCACGGAAGTAGTAAATGAGAAAACAGTTTAAGAGAAAATTATTTTTTTTGGTGGACAATCATTTTTTAAGAATATGTTGTGTGCTTTATTTTTATTTATTTATTTATTTTTAATGCTGCATGAACGTTTATTGGGAGACTTTCACCCACACCTGAACCTTTTTCAGCAGCCAAGTGAGGCTGATGGAGAGGTACAGGCCATATTCTGGCCTAGAGCCTACTAGATCTAGGAATTTGGCTTGAACTGGGGGTCCAGTAGGTAAGAACACAGCCCTACTTCCTCACCCCAGGCAGGTTCACAAAGTGCAAACCTGGCCTATTTGGCTTTCTGGGGGTAGGGAAGTACACATCAGCACTAAGGTAGTGCCCTAGGATGAGAAAGAAGGGCAATTCATGGAGCATGATTGTAGGCATTAAATAAGGGAGAATTTTATCCATGCGGCTGTCTCCAACATAGCCCCCCCCCCCCAAGAAGTAACTGATGTAAGTGATGAGATCTTCTCATGCCATATTGGACATTCCTCATGTCTTATTTTATTATTCCCTTACTTGTTAAATCCTAAGGTTAAGTTGCAGTGTTTAGAAATGGGTGGTAGTAGGCATTCAGAGACAAAGTTTACCTTTTGTGAAAACATTTCATTATGTAATGCTAGCCTTTGGGTGTCTCATAGACTTCAAGAAACTTCTTGGAAGATCATAACAGCAGGTGAAAAGCCCCAGTGAATGCAACTGTGCAGGTGGAAAAAGAGTCTCCCAGGCATAAAGTTATTAAATAAAATCAAAGTGCCACAGATGGTCTATCTCCTGATGAACTGTTGGCTAGATACATCTCAGGATTGGTAAATCATAAAGCTCACTGACACTGCTGTTGGCTGCATGTTGGATCTCTTCTGTCTGTTCTTCTGTTCCAGTGAACTATTTGCCAGGGAGGGTATTTTAAATGCAAATTAGATTCTTAGTTTTCTGCTCAAATCTGTGTAATTACAGGTTCTACAAGATCAAACATGTACCTGGTACTAGTGAGAGACCAAAAGATTAAAAATTAGCAGCTATTATTAATTAAGGCCTGAACTAGGTGGGTAGAGAAGTCCAGGAATGCCCTGAGGGGAAGAACCACCTTACTGCATTCTTTCCCCACCCACTAGAGGTACAGTTGCTAGGAAACTGGCCCATCCCCCTAGGGAGGGACACCAGGTCATTATGGTCTGGGGATCTTCCTATAGCCAATCAATTAAAAATGTAGCATTTTGACCAATAGATGCTTGGCAAGCAGGAATTGCCCCTGCCTTGGGCATGCTGGGGTGGACCAGAATCTTTAAATCACCCAACTAACCTGGGCCCTGTGTGCTCGGCTCCCACCACTTCGGTGTGGGCCCAAGCTGCAGCTTGTAATTTGCAATAAAAAGAACCTCATGTATTTACAGCAGAGTCCGTTTATTCCTGGTCTTTTGGGGTTCATGAACTGGGCAGAACACTAGCGCACTTCCTGGTACTCTTGTGCTTCCTTAGACACCACTCATGCTGGTTTCCTTTCTCTCCATTCTTTTACTCCATTCTTTCTGCCCTGGATAGTTCAATTTCCCATTTCAGAAACCCCTGGAATCCTATTACTCTATTGTTGCTTCTTATTGCAGTATAACATAAATGTTAGCACCGAATGACATTCCTCAAACACCTGAACTACAAATGGTACATTTGATCAATATTAATTCTGGTGCTCTAGCTCTACCAGAATTGGACTTATGTTGACACTTATGACAGTGGAACATAAAAATCTCACTTATCTGCACTCTGTGGGCAAGATGCAGGCATATGGAATTTGAGCTAGATTAGGTTCTTGTACTTGTGAAGCTTACCTTTTAAAGATTGATACAGAACCTACATTGTGGCATAGAGGAGAATAGATTGAAATAGTCTATTTAAAAAAAATTATGAGCTCCTGAGATGAGATATCATTTGTAAAGAAAACTGAAATATGGCTGGCAAGAAGCAGCCACAGAGAACAGAAGGAAGAAAAGTCTCAACAAAGTAGCAAGCACAGTGGTCTCAGAGTTCTGTCACCTCCAGAGAAGTCCCTGCCACTACTTCAAGGAAACTGGGGAATAAAAGTAGCAAATCCAGATTGTATAAATGTTTTTTAATTGCATTTTATTTTTTTTACATTAATTACATTTTATTTGCTTTGTATCCCAGCTGTAGCCCCCTCACTCATTCCCTCCCAATCCCACCTTCTCTCCCTCATCTTCTCCCATGCCCCTCTCTAAGTCCACTGATAGCAGAGGTCTTCCTCCCCTTCCATCTGACCCTAGCTTATCAGGACTGGCTACAATGTCCTTCTCTGTGGCCTGGCATCCCCCCCTGGGGGGGGGGGGGATGTTCAAAGAGCCAGCCACTGAGTTCATATCAGAGACAGTCCTTGTTCCTCTTACTAGGTACCCACTTGGATATTGAGCTGCAATGGGCTACATCTGAGCAGGGGTTCTAGGTTATATCCATGAATGGTCCTTGGTTGGAGTAACAGTTTCAGAAAAGCCCCCTGTGCTCAGATATTTTGGTTCTGTTGCTCTCCTCGTGGAACTCCTGTCCTCTCCAAGTCTTTTTAACTCCCCCTTCTTTCTTATGATTCCCTGCACTCTGCCCAAAGTTTGGTTGAGTCTCAGCATCTGCTTTGATACACTGCTAGGTTGTCTTTCAGAGGCCCTCTGTGGTAGGCTCCTGTCCTGTTAATTGTTTTCTCCTTCTTCCAATGTCCATCCCATTTGTCTTTCTAATTGAGAATTGATCATCTTACCCTGGGTCCTCCTTCTTGTTTAGCTTTTTTAGGTGCACAGATTTTAGTATGTTTATCCTGTCTCATAGGTCTAGTATCCACTTATAAGTAAGTATATACCATGTATGTCTTTCTGCTTCTGGGAGACCTCACTCAGGATGATCTTTTCTAGATCTTACCATTTGCCTGCAAATTTCATGATTTCTTTTTTTTTAATTGCTGACTAGTATTCCATTGTGTAAATGTACCATAATTTCTGTATCCATTCCTCCGTTGAGGGACATCTGGGTTGTTACCAGGTTCTGGCTATTACAAATAAAGCTGCTACAAATATGGTTGAATAAAAGTCCTTGTTGTGTACTTGAGCATATTTTGGATATATGCCTAGGAGTGGTATAAACATATAGTAATATAAACGTATGATTTTTTTTTAAAGGAAAGACAACTTTGTATTTCACTCTTTATCGAAATGGCATGCCATCTAAATTGTTAATGGAAATATTCACCTTATTTCATAGTTTGGCTATTCACACTATGTAAAACCTGTGTCATGAGTATCATCTGAAAGTGGTTTACAAATATATTTTGATACATGGACCCTAAACTCAGAATGCTCATTCTCACCAAGATACACAGGTGACTCATATTAAAATCAGCTTGAGAATCTTTGATACAGCCAGTATAAGAATGGGTGATATAAGACTGTTTAAAAGTGATAAAAGGCAGTGTTTATTCAGGAAAGCTCTGATTAATTTTCTCTCCTCATGTCCTTCCCTTTCTTCCTTCTTAACCAGTGATTTGGTTTTACACCAACAGGTAAATGGTTATGGTATGGAAAAGCTAGTTGGTTCCAGTCTCTTAGCCAGCAAAATGGAAATTTCAGTGAGAAGTGATGGAAATTTGGATTTATGAAAGAAAAAAAATGGTTTGAACTATCTATTCATGTGACTTACTAGGTATTTTATTTCTGGGTTCAAGTCCCTGCTTCCTCCATGTGTTATGTTGCAAATCATTTGCAGGATCTTCATTTTATGCTTTTATCTAAGATCTCTAGCCATTCACACTGAGGTCATTTATTTAGTAGCCTTCAAGTGTTTCTTAAAGTCACCATAAAACCCCCTTTCAAATGTTAAAAGCCTAAGGATGATCAATATTGTTCCTTCTTCATAGACTCTAGGATTTTACAGTTCTGGGTTTCAACTGATAAAGTTATATTCAAGCCTCTCCAGTTTTGAGATACAAAGTAACTTGCACCCTCTTGAATAATAGGGTCTATTTCTCCAGGTGTCTAATTTTATATTAATTTTTAAAATTATAGTATGTATGTATGCCTGTGTATGTATGTATGTGTCAGGGTGGTGCCAGAATTGATTTTCTCCTTACACAATTTGGGTTCTGGAAGTATAATTCTGGGTCTGCCTTGTTGCCATGCACCGTTTATGTCGCCAGGCCCCTAATTCTTAAACAGGAACCAGTGAACTGAAAGGACAGAAAGAAGTTACACTTGGGAGCTTGGTCAGAGATTTCTGGTTTTATTGCTGTTATTAAGGAGCAGAGTAGAGTTCATTTCAATGATGTTCTCCTAGTCATGTCTCATCAAAGACAGTTTGTTGGTGATAAGTTGTGGAAACACAAATGCCTGCCTTTCCATTTCGTTGCTGGATGTATGGGGAACCAGGAAAGTTCTTGGACTTGCAGACACCGGGAGTATCTACGCAATCTCCAAAGACTCTCTCGGTTTAATTCATGAGACACCTTAAACTCAGGGCAGTCAGGGTGTTCAATGACATTAAACCAGTCGACAGTTTAACATTATTTACAATTAGCTATTGTCCTGGCTAATTTCCTACTCTGTTTAGTTCACTGCGGCTAGAACAACCTCCAACCGAGAGCCGGTGTCTGAGGAGTGGAGGCCACGGGACGGAAAGGGGACGGGAGGGGAGGGCGCGGAGACCCGCCTCCCCGTGGCCGGCCAGCACGGTTCAGGGCTCCAGGTGGCGGCCGGCGAGTGGGCGGGGGCCCACGCAGGGGACGTGCGTCCCAGGCTCACCCCGGCCCGCTCTGCCGCTATAAAGGGCAACTCCCGAGCGGCTCGCCTAGGCTCGCCGGCTCCGCCCTGCCGCCCTGCCGCCCGCACGCCACTCGGGCCACTCGACCCTCTCGGGTCTCGGCTACTCGGGCTGCGGCGAAGATGGCGGCTCCGGCGGCGGCCGACCAGGGTTCCGAGGCTCAGCTGAAGGCCGCCCTGGCCGAAGTGCCCGAGCTGGCCCGGCTCCTGGAGACTGACCCGTACCTGAAGCCCTTCGCCGTGGACTTCCAGCGCAGGTACTCGGGGACCCCGCCACTGGCGTCGGCCCGCGGCCTGCCTCCCCGCGCGCGCCGCGCTCGACCCTGACGTGGCCCCGCCCCGCCCCTCCCGCGCGCCAATCACGGGGTGGGTGTGGCTCTGCCGAGGCCCGGGCTGGTTCTGCAGGGAGTGTGAGCTTGCTTCTGCACGTCCGCACCGCAGCCCAGGGCCTGCGAGCCGTTCCCTGCGTGCTGGGACCGGCAGCGCTGGAGGCACGCTTCCGCTTCTGGGACTCGCACAGGTCCGTCCCTGGTCCTGGGAGTTGCAGTGGACGTGACGCAAGGCGTGTGTGATTGTGCATTTCAAACTCTGCGGTCTACTTCCGAGCAGTGTTTGTGCAGTCTTTCAACACCCTCTCTCCACCCCAGTGTTTGCTCTTGATAGTGCATTAAACTTCTTTCACCTTAATCGTTGAACGGATTCCTCCCCGCTTAATCAACACTGAGGAGCAACACTTGGCTGGTGTTTGACCTTACCGTCCGGAAGAGGGAGGACAGCGTGGCCCAATTTAAGAGAGCCCAATTTAAGAGCCATTAGTTTTAGCTCCTCTCCCACCAGGCTTCCCTGTATGTGAATTCAATAATTACGATCAGCGTAGGTTTAGTTTTAAAACTGAAACAGACTAGTTGGAGTAGTTGTGATTTCATTTCAAGCATTTTGTTGCAGTCACATTTGTGATCCTAGCTTCTCTAAAGCTGAGATACTGCAAAAATCAAAACTACCTTGGCAAGAGAATATAGTGTTTTTAATCATAGAAAAACATCTAGTTAAGTGACATCGATGATTGTGAACATGGGTTGGTGTGACATGAAAACACAAAAACTCAAGTTCACGACCTATCTTGTTCATGTTATTTAACATATTCACTTAAGTAACTTTCTTGAAAACACTACTGTCCAGATTTGTAAAATGGTAGACGTTATAAACAGCTCAGTCCAGAGTTTATATACACTAACAAAGGAGCCCTCTTCAAAGTAACCAGGCCTGGCTGATGCATGTGTGTAGTTATGACTTTGGATTAAGTACTGGGGAGAGGTCTGGTAAAATTTCATTCAGAATATGCAAGCCTGTGTTCTCTGATAGTGTACAATCCTTAAACTTAAAGACTTAGTCTGCTTTTGAAGTAAGTGAATTTTATAACAAAAGCAGGTAATTTATCTTTTTTTCAATTTTTATATGAAATCTGTTTACATGGATCAAAATAAAGGCAATATAAAAAGGAACATGGTTAGGACTTTCTCTCACCACTGTCCCTGTCTGCCTTATTCCCTCATCTATTTCACTGTAGACATTGTTTTTAAACATGAAAATCACTTTATTGCAATGAGCACCTGGATTAAAACAAAGGAGGGTGATTAAAGGTGATGGCCAGCCTTTTTGGAGATGTTTATTTTTACAATGGCTCCACTTGAGTGGTTTGTAAAATTACCAGTAAGAAATTTCTAAAATAAGAGTTGAGGAAATATTTTACATGTCCTGTTTCCAGTTTTAAATGGCCACAAGCAGACAAACATCATTTTTTCTTTTTCTTCTTCTTTTTTTTTTTTAGTACTTCACATTTGGCTTCACTGGGATCGAAGCAATTATAGTCATCTTTCATGGTTTGTCAAACTTTCTGAGAGCAACAAAGGCCAAGCGGAGGAATCCAGTGTTCTTGGTGAAAAGTCTGCCCTAGGGGAGTCCTTGTGGGCTTCTCTGTGGGGATTCCACTCCTGTCCTTGGTTCTGGGTAATCGCCATTTTCCAGAACACATGTTCCATTTAAGCATGTCAGATAGTAATTTGCATTTGGCAGTGGTGGCTTGTATTGTTATAAAAAACTTTTTCATACTGTTGCCATGGTCATTTGACTCTGTGGTTTGAACATGTCCTCTGCAAAATTTAGGTGCTACCATTGTGCTGTATAAAGAGCTGGGGGCTTTAACTTATAACTAAGCCAGTAGGGCTTTTCCCTCATGAAGGAGTCAAAACCCTTATTCCTATAGTCAGCTTGAAGCCTTGGTCAAGGAAGCATCTTTTGGGTGGGGGCAATGGTCTAATCAAAGAGGGACTTATGGGGACAGCCATGTTACCCATTCTAAGACCCAGGGGGGCATTGCAGAAGAGGGGGGCTGGGTAGAGCTGTTAAAACCAGAAGATGGGGATCCATAGGGTTGAAATCCGTCTTTGGAAATGACTTTTCTGTGGCTGTCACGAATACACAGCAGCTGTGATCAGTTGCACAGGATAGGCATTATACACACATATACACACCCACCTCAGAGGACATAAAAATAGGGGGCCTAGTTGGGAAGAAGGGGAAAAGAGATAGAAAGAGGACAAGAGAAGGCCATGGAGGGGAGATGTCATCGTATACAAATAAGAAACATACAAACAAACAATAAAACTTGAAGAAAAAAAACCCACTTTGGTGCAGTTTATTTCATTGGCACTTTGCCTTGTAAGGACATTGCAATCCCACTCTCTGGTGAATATGGCAAATAAAGTGCCATCTGGAGGAAGCAGAAAACAGCCCTCACTGGACAGCTTCACCCATGGGCATCTTGGTTTTGGACACCCTATCACTTTCCAGAAGTGTGAGGAGATAAGTTTTTACTTTTTATAAATTATCCTTTTTCAGGTATGTTGTTGAAGTCACACTAATAAATATTTATTTTACTTCCAGCTTATTTTTAGTAACCTGCATGTGTAGTGTGTCCTCGGTGTAACACTACGAGATAAGACAACCATTTAGGTGCAAAGCAAATAATTAAATAACAGTAGAAAATTAGAGGAACAATCATCAATATGTAAGAATAGTGATGGGGAGACATTTTCTTCTCGTGAATGCGTCATCACATTCTTTTCTAATCAACATTGATCCATTTGAGATTCTGTTTTGTGTGTTCTTTCCCCCCTCTGTGAGAATTCCGAACCGAGCGTGGAGTGGGATTTACTTTGAGTCACAAAGTGAACAGTAAGGACATAAGTGTGTGATCGCTGTCTCATTGATTGCCTCCTAGGGTGATATTTCCTACTTGGCCCTTTCTATTTTGTTAAACCTGTTGTTATATTCCAGTTAGTTCTAATTAGTGATTACAACATTTGCTTGCTCACATCTTACCTGGCATTGTTCTTTGGCCAGAGCGCTCTCCTCACAGCAGTCTTTCAATGATCTAGGATTATGAAGGATTTGTTTTGAAGTTTCTTTCCCAGTCTGGTAGCTTGGAAAAGAGAAAGTGAAACATTTTGTTGAGCTGTTGGTTTAAGCCAGCAGTTCTCATTCTGTGGGTTACAACTGTCAGAAAACACATATTTCTGCTGGTCTGAGGAAACCCCAGCTGTAAGTTTATTTCCCTTGGTACATCATGACTGTAATTTTGCTATGGAGTGGTATCTCTGTTCCTAAGACACTGAGAACCACTGGTATGGGTTACATCCTGCGTAAAACAGAGGAGCGACATTTTGAACACCATTCAGATAAATACAATGCTGTGCCATTAATCAGTATTCTTTGTTTTAACTTATTGTAGTATTTAAGTGTATAGTATGATATTTCATCTTTTAAACATTAACTACTTAAACACAATACACATTTTTTTTTCCTCCTGACTTGCCTATGAAGTAGTTGGTAGTGCTGAGCTGAGATTAATCTCTCTTTATTAAAACTATTCTTTATTTTTTTTGTGTGTGTGTATGGGTGTTTATGTGTATATGTGTGTCTTTGTGAATGTCATGTATGTGAATGTCATGTGTGTGGGTACCTGTGGAAGCCAAATGATGAAAGATGGAGTTAGACAGTTGTTAGTTGCCCTGTGTGGATGCTGGGAACTGAACTTGAGTCTCTTGCTGGTTCTAGCAAGTGCTCTCATACACTTGGCCATCTCTCTATTTCCTACTAAAACTATTCTTAAGAAGTTCATAAACATTGAGGAAGGAAAAATTGCAGTCAGGATGTATTAAAAAAAAGTTAGAAAAAAGAAATTCATAGACATTGTCTTGATAATGTTTCTGTTGGTCTTACAACATAATTCTAATGGTCTTCAGTCTTATGGCTGATAAGTACAAAGTGTAACATATATAATCTGAATATATAGATATTCATCTCAAACCTGTTTGTCCTTTCATACCCCATTTTGGTTGCAGCATCTTCACTTAGCAGTGACTCTGTCTTGAAACCTAGCACATTCTTTGTGTATGTGTGCCCATGTGTGAGGGTGAGTATATTCATGTGTAGTGTCATTCTCTGTTCTGTGGAAGTCTGGGACAAGGCTTCATCTTCTGGACGAAGAACAGAGCAACCCAGAGATCCGAGGTCCCGTTTCTCTCAGGAATGGCTAGAACACTTTTTGGAGAGACCTGTGCCCTAGGCAAGGCTCCTGGTCTCACCTGGGGAGGTAGAATTGAGTTTTTCACTGGATGTTACAGTTAGTTGGCTTTTAAGAAATGAGATTGCTTTGGTATTTCAAAGCCTATGGCGATACCAAAGTGTTACAGCTCCTCATTTAAGCTGCTGTGCTAAGCATGGCAGAGGCTTGAAACCAAACAGAAGGCAGGTCTCATAACATGTAGGTCATTGGCTGGCACAGTTGTGAGTGGTGGAAGCTCGGTGCAGCTGGCAGCGTGTGGCCAGCTGACCAGCAGTTGAGCTCCAGGCCATCCAGAAGCTTTTAGCATCCAGGCAAGTAGCTGCTTGATTGCCAGTCAAGTTCAGGTGTCCACTGGTGATTCTTCCCTAGATAGAAAAAATAAATCTCAGATGGCCTTGAAGTTAAAGAGCCCAGGAGCTTATTTGGGCAGTGGGAAGGGTTCCAAGGGTGAATGTATTTGATTTGCTGGGTCAGGGGTGCCAGGGATACCTAATCTACATGTATCAAAACAGTCATAGCGTATGAGGGGGAAAGCAGTCCTTAATTATCCTGTGAGTGGAGAAAGAGCTCCAGCTTAAGTCAAAGGTCATTGGTGGAAGGTCAAGACACCCAGACCTCTTATTAGCATACGGTGGATATCTCTAAGAATCCTCAGGTGGTTGCTGAGGAGGTTTCTTATAAGGAAAGGGTTGGGTTGGCCTGTGATCTTTCTCTGAGGGCTATGTGATGCTCCTTACAAGATCTGGGGTACACAGGTCAGGCAGAGAGGGAAATCCACAGAGAAAAGGGAGTCCACCATTAGCACTTCAGCCTTATTCAGCAGAATGCCACAGTGTGAAATCCTTTTTAAAGAAAGAATATCTCACTCCTGGAATTTACCAAATAGGCTAGACTGTATGGTCAGGGAGCCCCAGAGATTTGCCTGTCTCTGTTTTTCCAGGCTTGCATAACAAACACTGCCTGGCTTTTTATCTAGGGCTTCTGGGTATTGAACTCAAGAACCTCATGCTTACAAGGAAAGCACTTCAACAACCTGGCTGTCTTCTCTCCCTGCGAAGCTCTCAACTACTCCTTTCTTGCTCTCTCACTCTGGACAATTGTGTCCTCTGACTTTCTGAAGTATGTACCAGTGCACATGACAATTATTACCTTATTTTAAGTCTCTGAGTTGTTTAGACAGTTGTGAGAATAGAGTCATAGCTTTTTACTTATTTTTCGATGTTCCCCCTACTCCAACTTGTTCTTCCCTTCATTCCCAACGTAATGAATGAACATTGAAATAGGTGATTCCTGTAGTTGTTTAAATGAGAATGTATCCCATAGGCGTCAGTATGCCTCCTGCCCTCCCTTCCCATTCGTGTTGGTGCTGTTTGCGGAAGTGTAGTAGGTATAGTCTAGCATCCATTTTTGTGGGCAGGCTTTGAAAGCGTAAAGCCTCACCTACTTCTGGTTTGTTCTCTCTGATTTATGCAGTTCAACATGTGAGCGTTTAGTTTCCTGTTCCTTTTAGCATCACTCCTCTATCATGGATGCGTATCCCTCTGGAACTATAAGCTCAAGTTAACTTTCTTTTATAAGCTGCCTTGATCATAGTATCTTCTTACAGCGACAGAAAAGTAATTAATACAATTGTGATACTACTTTACTCATACCTTTTCAATAATTCCTCATTTCTATTGAGACACAGTATATGCTCTTTCTCTTAAGCCAAGACAGCTTGCACTATCTGTTCCCTGTTCCCCTTTCTAGTCTGATTTCTATGTGTATCTCATATGCCCCATCTTGAACCAAATCCCAGTGTCTTTCCTCTAACAAGACACTGGGGCCTTTCTGTAAGGGATACTAAAAGTTCTCTAAAATAATCAGAGGCAAGGCATCTTTTTCCCACTTCTGCTCCTTTACTGCTGAATGTTTAATATTTCCTTTTAATAATTACCTATATACTCAGGAGCAGTTAGGATGGGATTATAGAAAAGTCACTGGATAAAAAGCAGTATGTCAAGAACAAAGAGGAAAAAAAAAGAGTGAGTCTTTTAGCTTAGCAAAAGTAAATTATTAAGCACACACTTTTCTTGTATCTTTGATAAAATATCAGACAATATATTATATGAAATAGACATTTGATACACTTCCAGATGCTAGCTTGAAGGCATGCCAACACACTACTTTATTGCATGCTATGTGTTTTGTTCAGTCCTAGACCAGGCTGTGGTTTTACATGTGCTATGCATTTTTTCTTCTGTCTCATGACAGATCCTATACACATGTGGGGACACATCTTAGGATATCTGTGATCGTATCCATAGTTGTTTCCTACAGCATAAAGATTTTAAAGTGACTTACTGGTGCACTCTTTCCCCTCAGCACCCAGCCACATTGTGGATTTTGAAGGAAATCAAATATCAGTGATTTTAGAAGGCAGAGAGAAGCCAAAGTTCAGAGATGCAGCTGACCCACTTTTCTGTACTGGCACACCTCATTTGCTCTTTGCAACAGAGCTCTGTCCTAATTCCAGAGTCACTCTTGGATTATCTGTAACAGTGGCCAAGAGTTTCTGACCTCTTCTCATTTTCAAAGTGTCCTGAAATGATGTGATGGAACATTCTACTTAGATTAGGCTCAGGTGCCAGCTCAAGCACCTCTGAATAAATCTCTCTTTACATGGTATCGCCTTGGTATCATTTCAGCTCTCACTACACTGAGCCCTGGATAGCCAGTCAGATGATTACACAGCCCTTGTGAGGTGTACAAGAAATTCGGAGCAATTCTGCTATTTGGAAGCGTAGATTAGGTTTCAATGAACAGATATTAAACAAATGAAAGTGTTTTTTCCTGAGGGAATTGGAGCTACAGTGTATCCTTCACCTAAAGTCAACATGCATGCACACACTCATAGACACACACGGATACACACGAGTGCCTGTGCATGTGCATGCTCAAACACAGACACACACAAACACACTACAGAATTCCTTTTGTTTGGTGATGTCTGCTCATTACCGCTGTTACAAATTCAGGCTGCTCTTATGTTTAGTAAATGAAGCCCTATTTACTTTTGTGTTGGGGCAATAGGAACCTGGAACCTCAACAAAGGGAAAACAGCAAATATATGTAGTTCTGTAATTTACACTTATTGATTTATTTAATAATTTCATTGTTTCATTGTTCATTTTCTGATACTGTTTAGCTGCTATGGTGAATAACTTGTAAAACTTGTGTGATTCAGGGTATCATTTAAACTTTAGTTTTTCCCAAGGTAAAAAATTTAATATAAAATATATTGCTCCCCCTTCCTTTTACTACCTTCCTATGTCTCTCACTCTTAAATTCATGGTTTCTTCTTTTTAAATTATTGTTGTTTTTACACACACACACACACACACACACACCACAGACACACACACCACACACGGAGCAAATATGTAAATACAACCCACTGAGTTCATTAAGCACTGCTTATTTGTGTATGGTTTTGGCACGGATGACTTAGCGTTAGATAACCAGTTAAGGGCTCATCTCTCATCCCTGGGAAAAACTAGTCATGCCTCAGTAGTCTTCAGTTGCCTGTAGTTCTTCATGTGAGGTTGCAGCACTGTGAGATTTCCCTCATGCACATTGCCATGAAAACTGGTGACATTATCGTTCAGGTCCAGTTTAGGCAGCAGTACTTTTGAGACTTTATGGGTGTGGCTTCCTTGGTATATTTAGAAGACATACTGTTTCAGAAGACTTCCTGGACATTTCAGGCTTAGAATCTTTCTGCCTCCTCTTCTGCAATGTTTCCTGACCCTCCAGTATAGGGTTTGTGCTGTAGATGTACCCAATGGGGCTGGACACCCCATGTTCAGTGTTTCTGCATTTTAGTAGTTGTTGCTTTTATGTTCAAATAATCCAAATAATTTGGGTTATTTAACTTAGGTCCATTACATGCTAACTATAAAAATATTGTGGGAGTGTTTGTGTTACAAAATTTAAGAATAAGACAAGACTGGAATCCCAGTCTTTATAACTGCCAAATAGATTTTAATCCACTTTCTTCGTCAGTGGAAGAAATATACAAATGTAGTTTTTGGTGACTCCTGAGGACTAAGGATACATCCTATAATTTGATGATATTAGGAAGCTTTTCAGCTTAAATATTATTTTCACTGTATTTTCTTCTTGTTATGTTCTTTAGTGTAGTTTTCTGAAATCAAGCCAAGACCCTCAATTCCCTACTACTCTTTGCTTTCCTAATTAACTATGTTGTTCTTTCTTGAGGGACTTATTCTTTCTCCTGTAGAGGTGATTGTATGAATGAGGTGAGGCAGGTGGCAGTTTTAATCACAATCTAGTAGAGAAGGAAAAGAGCATATTTAAACTTTGATCCTTAATTTGGAGTGGAAATGATGAGGCAATTGCCAGTTCACTGTGAGCTGAAGGCAAGATGAGTCCCGGGACATAAGAAGCACAAAGCTGCTTTCACTGAAAGAGGTAAATGCTAGCCTGCAGAAATCCAAACTCACTATTCTCTTGATCTCCCCTTCTGTCTTTTCTCCTCTTTCATCTGACTGGTAAGTGTTCATATTCTTGAGCATCAAACAGCTGCAGGGATTTTCTTCCCCCTGAACTCTGGATGGTTTGACAAATGATCACACCGAGTTTACTAATAGCCAGGATAACTTTGAAAATAAGACTAATGTGCAGGCAGGGAGAAAAATGGTATTCACTTAAAAGTTAGAAAATGAAAGTGTAGTCTGAACATGTTATTCATGACTTGTTAGTTGAAAAAAGTTAAATTTGTGGTCCTACTTTTTCTCTATGTTTTGATATCTGATGATTTCAAAGTAGTTTTTAATAAATCTGATTTTTCAAAGATACAAAGGAATGGAATATTCATTCACATTTTAGTGAAGCTAATGAACAGTCAACTACAATGAAGCACAACCTCTGGATAGATACTCTAGTTTGGTTATTTGAAACTGAAGTTTATAAGTATATTTTGCTTTGGTACAGTTGGGGTTTTCTAAATATTCAGCATCTATTTGCTTTAGCAATGATGTGCATTACTGGATATCACCTAATTACTAGTAAGTCAGGAATTGTTTTGTTACATAGGTCTGCATGTAAAACCTTTGGAGACTTTGCCCGTCTACCATTCTGTTTTGCTTTTATAGAGATTATGTATAATTAGAACTGTTTTGTGAGCATGTATGTACATTTCAGACAGATGTAGGCTTATGTCATCAGAGGTTAAAAAGTGTAGTTGATTCTTCTTTGATGATGGCAATAAAGGATAGTTTATGCAAGAATGAAATTCCCTTTTGGTGTCAGAGGATTAATGATTTCTGGAGTCATATCAGTGTTTTCTTCCTAAGAGATAGTTAGTGGTCTATTTTCCATTATTATCCTATATTATTAGAGACTATGAGTCACTAATACCTGAGATGCCATTGTTTTAATTAATTAGATTTGCATTTTTTCCCCTCTGATACACTCATTAGCATTCCAGGATTTTAAAGGCTTATAAATGAGTTTAGGGCTGACATTTTTGCAGTACCTCCTCCAACTATTGTCAGGCCATATTAAAAACAAACAAACAAACAAACAAGATCTCTAAAGTTTGATTTTTCTGTTTCTTCTGTTCTTTTGTGTTACCTTTACTCGTGAGAGCCATCTATGCTCCGGACCTTTTCAGGTAGCAGGCCTGGTTTTAATTTTTAAGCTGTGTTCCCAATTGCTAGAAACATAGCAATTGGAGGTTCCTTCTTGTGTCTTCCACAAGTAGAATCTCTCTACTCTTCATGCTGTATGAAGCAAAAGTTGGTGGACAAACACTACATTCAAGTAGGGAGATGTAACTAGAATGACAGTGTTATTAAAATTGAGTATTTCGTGCAGCAGGTTAACAGTGCTTTCAAATTCATTGGACATTTAATGCAAGAATTGCAAATTGCATTTAAAACCATTTCATTTTAAAGCAAATGAAGACTCACAGGATGTTTCAGAAATAGCACAAAGAAGGCTCCTTTACAAACCCTCACCAGGCTTGTCCCTGTGGTGTTCTGTTGTTTAACATGGTACTAATACCAGGAAACTGAGATTGGTGCAATCCGTGGACCGTATTCACATCTCTCCTCTTTTACAAATGCTGATTCTTGTGTGTGTCTACTTCTTCATGGTTTTATCTATGTATATATTAATGAAACTGGCACTGCAGTTAAGATATAGAATTGTTATGCTACCACAAAGAAATCCCTCATGCATAAAATTCACATTACTACTGTCCCACCATTCCTAAGTTTGACAATTATTGACCTGGTTTCTAGCTCTATTAAGTTTTCATTCTGAGAATACTATATAAAAATTACATCATACTCAATCCTTTGGGACAGACATTTCTTCCTCTGTCCTCTCAGCATCGTGCCTTTAAGATCTAGCCTAACTTCATGTAACAATCATTTGTTTCTTTTTGTAACTGAGTAGTATTTCATTGTGTGGGTGTATACTCTGCCCAGATTGTTTATCCTTTTATCTTGAAGGGCATTTATATTATTTCCAAGTTTGGGATATTAAAACTATTTCACCAAAATGGTGTGAACCTTTATGTACAGATTTTATTTGCCTAGGATGACTCAAGGCTGGAGCTGTGCCAAGCATATGCTCGGTATCATAAGAAGTTGTCAAACCACTTTCCAGAGTTTCTGTTTTCTGTTTTACCATCTATGAGGCGCCCAGATCTGTCTGCATCCTTGTCAGGATTGACACTATGTTTTATTAGTCTCCCATTAGTTATGTAGATATATGTAGTCATAGTTTTAATTTGCATTTTTCTCATAGCTCATTAAGATTATTTTTGTTGAGCTATTTGCTATCCTTGTGCTGTTTGTTGAAATGCCTCTTTATGCATTTTGTTTAGTTTTTAATCTAGATTAAGTTTTCTTCCTTTAAACAAAAAAAAATATTGAAATTGAGAATTCTTTATATATTCCATATATGAGTCCTTTGTCATTAGTGTGGTTAACAAATATTTTCTCTCAGTCTGTAGATTGTGGTTTCATCTTAATATGTATGGGCTATCACACGTAAAGCAAAACAAAACAAAACAATAAACAGAAACCAAAAAAAAAAAAAAAGGCAAAAAAACAAACAAACAACAAACCCTCAACTTTTCATTTCAATGTGCAACTTATTGACTTCTTTCTTTTATGGGTTATACTTTTTTTTGTTCTTATGAAAACACTCTTCCAAGCTCTAAAGATTTGACATTATTTTTCTAAGTGTACTGTTTTTTGCATACCATTTTTATGTCTATTTTTCATTTTGTGTTATTTTTTTTGTATGAGGTTTAGGTCAAGCTTAATTTATTGGCTATGAATGTTGTATTCTCATTTTCCATGATAGCATGCTGGTTTTTACTTAACTCTAAATGATGCATATAAACAATTATAATTGTAATGCATATTACAGTTTATTCATAGCCTAGGGATAAAATAGTATGTCAAAACTTTCTTATTTATAAGAAAGTCTTAAAAGATGTGAGTCTTAAAAGACTTTTGCTTGTCATCTTAAGGTAGCTAAAAACTTTAGGATGCAGGTGAACATCTGAGAAATATATAACTTGATCTTGAATAGGTACTTTTATTGTCTTTTTTTCAGTCTTTTAAGTTTTGTATTTTTCTATCATTTCAGAACATTATTGATTTATATTCTAGTTGTTGAGAGTTTGTGTAGAATTCAGTTTATGATCTTAATTTGTTTTAAAATGTTATAAGATATTAAGTACTATTTCACCCTATTGTATAGCAATTGGATAAGTATTATAAGAAATACATATTTTAAAAAAATCTTTCACTTAGTTTATCTTTTCGCTTGATCTAAATGGCAGGTTAATCCTGTAAAACTTTTTCTGATGTTTGTAATTGTAGGAGTGAATTTGTTAATTCTTAACTATGGTACTATCAATATTTTTCAAAATTAGCTTCTTTTTATCTAACTGAAATTGGCCTTTGGTTTATTTCAGTGTTAATATTTACTTTGATGTTTATCAGGGTTGATTGTTCTAGAAATCCTGCTAGCGATTGGAGCACATCAGTTTCCAAAGAAACTGGTTAGATGTTGAAATATAACTGTTGTTAGTACATTTATTCAACAAATGTTGCAAAACTATGCGTCTTTGTATATGATGGAGAAGTGTAAACAGGCAATCCATGTATGAATTCAACTAACCAAATTACTAGGTTAGTTTGAAAGCCATAAGGACTTTTTCAAACCCTTACTGTAGGGAAAAGGGGCTTCATTGTTGGCATCATCCAAGTTGCTTTTTCTTGCCTCTGCACCATGACTTTTCATGGTCGTACTTGGAGCTTTAGGGTAAAATATAGAAGGTGACTAGCACAGAAGACATATTTCTCAGAAGCTGTGTTCCAGGCTGTATGCAGGCATCTGAGTTGTGGTCTGCTCATTAATTTGCTTTCGACACCTATCTCCAGCATTCTCTTTGTCATGGGCATTTTTCTACACAACATAACAAGTGCAAGCAAAACAGGCTGCCCGCCTGCCAGCAACTCCATTACAGAAGGGAACTTAGGCAGCAGAATGAGCCCAGTGTAATTCTGGTGAAAGCACAGTCAGGCTTGTTAAAGAAGAGAGCAGGTGCCACCAAAAGCTTCATTTTAAATTCTTGGAATTATTTTTCTCTAAAAGGAAGCATTAATCTTTCTAGACGTGGACACTTTGATGAGACTTGAGAGTCAAATAAGTCATTAATCTTCATTAAAAAAATAAGTGAGGTATCATATGATCTTACATGTGGATTTTGTTGCTTACTGTGAAAGTTTACTTGCAAAAAGGGTTCAGTTGCAAAATGTGCTTATGTAAGAATGGCCACATTGTGTAAGCACTGAAGCTTGTAAAATACATTGTAAATCATATCTGTTGACAAACCAGCATACTTCTTGCAGACAAGTACATTTTGGAAGTGAGAGTGGACTATTTTTAGAGGCAGTGAGCAATTCCTAAGTAAGCTAAGGTAATCCATTTTTGAACGAGTCAGGGGGATATTAAGACTAGCATCATTTGGCTAGGGGGATTCCAGGGACAAAAACAAGTATCCAGTGCTTCTTTCTTAGACTCAAGTTTCTTGCCTTGATCCCCACAGTCTATAGTAATATAATATGAACCACATGTATAATTTGAATTTTCTAGTAGCCACATAAAAAGACAAAATAGGTGAAGTCATTTAAATACCTATTATTTAATTCATTGGGTTCAAAATGTCACCCCAATGTGGAGGGTAGGATCAGGGCTACAATCAGGATGTAAAGTGAATAAATAAATAAATTTAAAAAGAACAAGTGAAAAAAAATCTGATCATATCCTTCATAATTTTACAAATTAGGTCTTCAAAATCTGTTTGCTTTCTACTTAAAGCACACTTGAGCTCTGTAACAGTATGTGGCTAGTGGCTGCCACATTCCATAGGGAAGGTTTACATTATGTGTCTGAACAAGAAGCTTTTAGACAGAGAGTTAGCATGACCCCCACAAGGAGAATAAAGATGAAGATTAAGTAAGTAGGAAGATTCAGTCAGCTTTGTGTTTGCAAGAGAAGTAATTAGACCCACGGAGATTGCAGTTTTACCTAAGGGACTCCCCAGTTATTGAACCCTTCTTTTTTAATAGTCAAAGATTTAAAGGAATAATATTGTAAATACAAATAGAGAAGTATCTCACAAAATTAACAGGAGGTGACTAGGTAGCCATTTTCTCTTCACTTCTTTGAGCCAACTAATTCACATTGGTCATTATTTAATTAATTAAGGTGATTCTCATGTCAGATGTTTTCTTTTTATGTTAGATGTATTATATCTGTCCCATAAAGCAAAACCATCAACAACATAACACAAAAATATGGGCCAAAGGAAATCTGGTAACTATTTACTTCGTGATGAAGGGACTAAGAATGTGACTACCTCGGCTGTATAATTGAAGTCCTTTCTGCATGGACCAACCTCACTTGTACCTAGCTTAAATGACAGCTGTTCATAACTCTGCTGTCCCAAGAATCTTGCTTTGGAGCAGTGGTGACTCATTATGACTTGCATTATTCCAGAGCAGATCTCTTCTTAACGCAGAGGAAGGTTGGAAAGATAGCTTCCCTGTCACTCTTAAAATAGTGACCAAGTTGTATGCTGGACACACGTGTGCCATTTGTCTCATGACCTTTTTTTTTTTTTTTTTTTTTTCCTTCATGGCATCTGTTTGTTTCCTCTAGTTAAGATTCTATCAGTGTTTGTATTTCTATTTAACTTGCACCTATTCTGAATACCTGATAATTTGCCTTGTAATGATAGGGGAAACATTGCTGTTTATAGGAATTTGACCTATCGCTGTCAATCAGGCTCTTCCTGGAATGCTGCTTTTTTGCCCCGTTCAATTTTATGTTTGCTGTGCAGTACATGTTGACCCACCTAGCATCCCAGGACGCTGCATGCGTGTCTTGAATTTAAGAATAGAAGAACATAGTTAGGGAACGTATTATTGCCTTTTGGTGTTTTCTTTAGAACTTAGAATAGAGATTTACACTCTAGGGGTGTTTTGTAAATATCTATTGACTAGGGGTCTTGTCCAGCTTGTTCTGTAATATTAAAAATGTAGAAATATTTATTACTGTAGTTGTTTGGGTGTCCCTAGGAATATTTGGGAGTAATTCTTCAATCATGTTGTGTCCTGTGGTCAGCATAACCATGCACACACACAGCTTAACCTTTCGGCCGTCTAATACAGCTGCGAAGAAGATTGTAATTTGTTCATTGTGCTTTTATCGGGTTGCTGTTCCCAGTGCAGTTAGTGTAATTTTTCATTTCCTAACAGTCCTCAGGCAATTCTATTTAACATGCTTTCTATTTCAGAACATTTTTCTATTAAAAAAAAAAAAAAACAACTTTATATATTTATTTATTTTTTGCCTCAGGACCAACATGGTTTTCTAACCAGGCCCGTAATTTCTACCCCTGCTCGCTTTACTCACCTTTGCTGTTAAAATTCTAAGTGGATGCTGTGAATGCCCTTTCTGATTGTTTTTATAACAAAGTTAACACTGAGTTTGCTGATTTGTTGACATTATTCTGGTTCACAACAGTCTTATTTCATTACTAAAGTGAAGAGATGCTTAATTTTTAACTTTTAGTCTTTTGGTGATATATGCCATATTTGTTTTAGTTAATAAATGGAATTTTAATTTTCTATTCATTAAAACGTAGAATTTTCCAGAATAACAATAGCTACGCTAGAAAAGGAAACTGCTGTATTGATAGTCAGTCCACCCCTATTGTTTTATTTTTTCAATTTTATTCCCTAGGCAGTCACTTGTCTTTTTCAGGTAATATGTTAGAAGTTAATGAAACACGTTGCCTGAATTGCTATCTCAGAGATCATGGATTAGGTTTGGTTTCAGTTTAAGATGAGATACCATTCTAAGGGGAGATTTTACAGCTGCTCTTTGAGATTGAATCTGGTAATAGAGAATCTAAAGAGATCGAGATTTTTACTGGACGATGCCCAATAAGCAAGAACATCCACAATCAAGCCTTTGTTTTCATTCTGTAAGCCCGTGTGTCAGGCACCAAGGTAGATGCTGAAGCAGCTGTGAACATTATCAATAAATTTTAGGGAATGCATATGTAGAGAACTCAGGATATGCTAAAATCACAGCTTGGTATGCTATAAATACATGTTTGTACATTTCTCCAATGTGTATCATCTATGTAGCTTTTCTATCACAGTTGGTTGGAATCTGTGATTATTTCTGTGTGTAGACAGGGGAGGAAAAGGTGATAGGAAGAACTCTTGTGGGTGTAGTTTCCACTGAAATTTCATTGCTGTTCCTTTCAGCTTTCATCAGGGTTGCAGTTTGAGAATTTGTCATTGCTCTATCTCCAGTGAAGTATACAGCATTTTTTTCCCCAGTGGGATGTCACTGGGTCTACCAACCATACTTCAGGGCAGGCCTCATGCCCAGCTGGACTCCATTTCTTTTGGTAAACTTTTATTTTGTACTAATATTTTTGTATTATTATTATTAGTTTTGTTATTATTATTATTATTATTATTATTATGATTATTATAGAGAGAGGGTAAGAAAAAACACGAAGTTCATAAGTGAGTGGGTAGGAACATAGGAAGGCTTGGGGAGGAATTACTGAAAGGGAAAGAATATGATAAACATATGATACAGGAGGGGAAATAATATGATAAGATATTGCATTATACAGGAGGAGAAAGTATGATAAATACAGTATATGAAAAATTTAAAATATAAAATAAATTACAAAACAATTTACACTTCATTATTTTTCTTTTTTTTATTTTTTTATTTTTCTTTTTAGTTACATTTTGTTAACTCTGTGTCCCAGCTGTATCCCGCTCCCTCATTCCCTCCCCAACCCCACACTCCCTCCCTGGTCTCCTCCCTGCCCCTTTCCAAGTCCCCTGATAGGGGAGGACCTCCTCCCCTTTCATCTGACCCTGTTTTATCAGGTATCTTCAGGGCTGGCTGCAAAGTCCTCCTAAAGACATGGTATCACTATGTAGTTTTGGGAGGCCAGAATTCACTTTGTAGACCAGGCTGGCCCTAAACTTAGAGAGCCACCTCTTTCTCCTTGAGTGCTTGGGTTCAAGGTGTGTTCAGCTATGTTCTTCTCCAACTTACACTTTTAAATGAGACTCAGTCATTCACGATAGCCAGGTATGAATAGCTGTTCTTTAGCCTTAAAAACCATCAGACATTTTGTTGAAGTAAATATTTCTCAAGCTCTTAGTGCTACTAATTGTTATTTGTTATTAACTACGTTGGAAGTAATGGGAAACTTTGGCCAGAAATTCAAAGAGAGTATTACATTTTTAAGCACTTAACATTTTATAGCCTCAAAGAGATGTTTTTAGAAAAATGCTCTTGGTAATTGCCACTCCCTGGTAACATGGGGTTATTTTATTCTTTTTTAGGTTTAATTATTGACCCCTGAAATAGTATACATTTGAGTAAACACAACCCAGGTTTGGGGTTATTGTGGTTTATTCTCTCTTTCTCTCTGGTAAGAAATCTATACCTTGACCTTTGTTTAGTAACTAAGAAGCCAGGCACTTGACTGTCTTATGCCAGTCTTTCATATTTTCTGTTTTGATAAAAATGAGGTTTTATGTTTTAAACAAATTGTGTGTTTTGTGTTTTATGATATTTTTAGGTAACTTAGAAGTTTGTTATAATTTTCTCATGTATTTTCAAGGCTGGTAATCACTTGATAGAATGATCACCTTTGGTACTGAGGGCTATGTAACAGAAATTATGACGTATGGTTGTTTGGGGCAGTGAATTTGAGTACCGTCAAAAGCTAAAAAGCAAGTGGTATAAATCTCCCAAAGTGGGTCACTCTCAAATTGGAAAGACCAGCACCAAGAAATGTTTTTATGTTGCTGGGAAACAGGGCTAAGCACAACTTACACTGTAGGAAGATATACTTCATTTGGGGGAAGGTTGAGGAGGAATAATGAAGCTATTTGTTTCTTTAAGTGGAAGGAATTACAGTGAAATTCTTTTGACAAAAGGGAACTGTGTGATGTTTAATTAACAGCTATCTAATAAGAATAAGGTATTTCAAGAGTATATTGGGTTTTCATACGTAACATGATAATTAATACATTGCTCTCTCTAAACTGGACAGAAGTGGATGCCATGTGAACATGGAGTCATTTCAATCTGTTATAGACAGGACTTTTTATTTTCTCTTGGAGTCATCAGAAATAGCTAGGGCAAAGCTGCAGCTAATGTATACTCGACTTTATTGGGATTACTCTGGTGTTTCTGTACAGTGAGATGTCAGGGTAGGTTACTGAATGTGTTCATTAAGTCAATAGCTACTTCCAGCCCCTCAGTGTAGTTTCTGTATAATGCTGGAGAAGCTGACTGGTAGTTTCTGAGCCAAATTTATAGCATTGTATTTGAACAAAAATTTTGTAGTAACTGGCTGTATGTCACGGCCTTTCTTCCCTTTTTTTTTTTTTTTTTTATAATGTATTCACTTTATATGGTAAATGTAGCCCTCTCCCTCCTAGTTCCATTCCCTCCCCCTTTCCCCCCTTCCCCTCCCCTAGTCCTCAGAAAAGGCGAGACCTCTTTCCCTACCATCTAACCCTAGCCTATCAAGTCTTACTAGGACTGCCAGCATCCTGTTCCTCTGTGGCCTGGTGAGGCCACTCAGGGGGAAGTGATCAAAGAGCAGGTAACAGAGGCCCTGTCAGAGATAGCTTCTGCTCCCCTTACTAGTAGCTCTACAAGGAGACCAACAAAGACAACAAATCTAGGCCAGGGGGCCCTGCAGAGACTGATGCACCAACCAATTACTATGAATTGGGAGGACCTAGACCCCTGCTCAGATGTAGCAGCTCAGGCTCCTTTTGAATTTCTTCTGGTTCCAGTTCTGTCCTCTGACTTTTAAGGTTGATTTTCCTGCAAGCCAACCGTTGGGAGGTTAAGGAGATTAAACAGGAAAAGATTTAATAGTATGTATTTGAATGATGGTATATGCGTGGTGGACTGAGATCAGGTGTGAAAGTTTCAGCTGCTAGCCACCTATTTGTAATGCATTCCCTTAGTACAAGTGAAAACAAAACAATCAAAACAAAGAAAAAAAAAACACGAAGCAATCAGTTGTGGCTTATTTGGTTGCATGCTGCTTTTAATTGCCTATATTTTTGTTTTGTTTTTTCTTTCTTTCTTTTTTCTTCAGTAGTTACACTAGTAGAGGAAAACTGAAGTTGAAAGGCATTGCTTTCATAAGCAGCGAAGGCCTCATGGTCAGTCCTGAACCCAAACTGAGACCTGCGAGATAACTAACACCATTGTAAGATTCTGTTTACTCTGACAATATAAATACCTCCAGGTAGTGTGCTGGATCACCCGCTGTTCATGGGTCTGGGGATCATGAAGCCCAGAACCTGCCTGTGAACTTGCATTCTTAGTCAGCAGTTCCATGCACTGCCTGTTGAAGTTGTAAAGGCAAAGCTTCCATGTGGTGGATTTTCTCCACTACTCACTTTTCTCCTCAGATTATCAGTTTGTTTGCTTGCCAAGAAAGGCAGGGCCTTAGTTATTACAACACATTTACCTATGATTGTGTGTGTGTGGGGGGGGGCAGATGTTGATATCTGGTATCCTCTTCTATTGTTTTCTATCGTATTTATTGAGATTGAGTCTCTCAGCGAATCAGGTGATCGTGTGTCAGCTAGACTGGCTGAACAGCAAACCTTAGGGATCTGCCTGTCTCTGTGACAGCACTGGAGTTCCAGAAGAGCATTCACTGCCGTGCTCTGTTTTCACATGGGTACTGGGCATCCCAACTCAGGCAGTCACGCTTGTGCAGCAAACATCTTACTCACTGAGCCATAGCCTTGCCTCTTTTCTTTGCTTTTATTTTTTTTCTTTAGTTTATTATTATAATCCTAATTTTGGCTTTATTATCAGTATTTTTTATAGTGCTTGAACTACATTAAAAAAAATCACTTTTAACCCTGGTATGGGAGGTCCATCTGTAATTTCCACACTTGGGAGGTAGAGACAGCAGGCTGATGGCTTTGAGGCCTGCCTGTGCTACATCGTTAGACTGTCAGCAAAGAAAAAACAAAAAAAACAAAACAAACAAACAAAAAAAAACAAAGCAAAATCACATAAACAAACAAAACCTCATCTTTGCATCTTTGCAAAGATTGCAAGCAAACACCACATCTTTGAAAATGAAAACCCTAAAACTTTGCACCTAACATTAATATGTTACCTTTGCCCCAATTTTAAAACTCAGGATTGCTTGAGTGGTTATCAGAGATGGAAGAATTTCTGTAGAAGGGCAAATCAGTCTCTCCCCTTATCTCCATGATGTGCTGAAAGTAAAACAGTCCATCTCCAAAGATATTGTAGTGCTTGCATGTTCTTCCTCCAGCAAGAGGGAACTCTTACTTCCACGTCTCAGACTTTATTAGGTTTTGACTGTGGAACATAGCTACCACTTCCATGTTTCAGCTCCAGTGAATCATCCTTTACTTTACCAGCTAGGAGATCATTTTCACACTTGACTGTGGTGGTTACTGTTTGTTGCTGAACTGAGTGCATTGACACTGGAGATTAATCCACCTCATCTGTGAGTTTTTCTGTTTGGACACTGCCAGCCTACAGATTAATCGAGAGGGAAAATCAGACGCTGAACGAGGACGAGGACTGTGAATTTGGATTAAAATTTAAGTGGGAATGTGGAAGAGGCCAGAGAGTGTAGTCTTTGCCTTTTTTTTTTTTTTTTCTTACCTGGGCTGTCACTTGTTTACGATGATCAGGTTCAGGGGCCCAGAAGCAACAGCAACCGGAGTCAGGCAGTCAGTTAGCTACAGACTGTGGCCTGGGAATTGTGAGGTACAATAAACCCTTTTCCTCTTAAGTTGTTAAGATCAGGTATTTGTCACAGTGGTGAAAAGTCTAACTTACATACTTATGATTCTTGAACTGTATGAAATTATGCTATATCTAATAACTTAAATGTCCACAAATCCAGAGAAGGATGCCTGGAGAAAATTAATCAAGAAGAATTTATAATAAACTGTTTTGAGGGAGTGATTTCTGCAAAGGGAGTCAAAAGCCATGCATGGCAGCTCACCCTTGTTATGCTTTAGAAGCTGTGGCAAGTGATTAATGAAAATTTGAGGTTTGCTTGGGCTATATAATATGAGACCCTATCTAAAAAAGACTTTTGTGCATTGGATAAAGTAAAGTACCCCAAACTGTACATAATTACTAAAAATGTGGAAATTGGCTTTGGGACAAGGCTTGAATGTTGGCTTTGCCTTGGGAATGTTTTGTTTAAAAAGTCTATAGTTTTTCATATGTGACAAAGGAACAAAATGTCATTTTGTGCCAGAGCTGTTCTGAAAAGTAACTTAAGTGGAATATGTACGTAAGGCATTCATTGTGTTTTCTGGCAGGTACTATTCATGGAAATGAGACAAAATTAAGATATGAATTATACAAATTATAAAAATATACATAAAATCAAAGACAATAATAATTATAATACTTACATTAGTATGCTTAATATAAATTGAGACAAATAAAAAGAGTGTTCTTATTAGGAGTCTGGTTTAGTGTTTTAACTTGAGCATGCAGAAGTTGCCCATATGGTTTGCTTAATTATGTGAGTCTTGGTTCACCAATGCCATCATTTAATTTCTTTTAGACTCCTAAGCATCTTTAGTTGTGAAGGAAGGAGACATTGTTAGAGTAGTAGAATGAGTCTTTTATGTTTTGGGCTCTCATCTACCACTCTCAAATCCTTGTGAGATACTAGAAGACCCACCATTGATTTGGAATTGAAAATTTATTGATGAGGATTTAGGCAGATCTTGGTGGCAGCTATAGTCTGAGGAATGTCACTGGAATATGCTGACATTTTACTAGTAGCACCTTTATTTCAGTGGGAACCATGGCTTTCTAGAGAGTAAAGGCTTTGACAGTGCTTAGGCTTCAAGAGTAAAATAGTCACAGTTTTCATGATAGGCTTCAAGTGTGTAGTGGCAATTTATGGGGAGAAATGGGGCTTTCTGTGGTGATAGCTGATGGATCACAATGTCTTTAGGAATGCAGTAGATTGGCAGCATGTTGTGATCTTATTTCTTATGGCAGAAATTTTATATAGGTTCAACAGAAACTTGACTTGTGTTACAAGAGCTCTGTAATAATGAAGGACTAACGTGTCATGAGAGAAGACATAGAATACCTATCATAAGTAAATACTTTAAATCCTGTTGTTTACTTGGAAAATGCTGAGGCATATAGAAATTAATAAATATGTTCTCAGTTATTCCTTGGGGGAAATCCATATGCAAGTGAGGTCAACTGTGATGTACAAGTGAAATTGTTTAAGTGAAATTGTACCTTGATCATTTGGGACATTGACTTTTTTTTTTTTTTTTTTTTTAGAAATAAGACATTTTTTTATTAATTACACTTTATTCATTTTGTATCCCCCCATAAGCCCCTTCCTCCTCCCCTCCCAATCTCACCCTCCCTCCCCTTTCTGCATGCATGCCCCTCCCCAAGTCCACTAATAGGGGAGGTTCTCCTCTCCTTTCTGATCTTAGTCTATCAGTTCTCATCAAAAGTGGTTGCATTGTCCTCTTCTGTGGCCTGGTAAGGCTGCTCCCCCCTCAGGGGGAGGTGATCAATGAGCAGGCCAATCAGATTATGTCAGAGGCAGTCCCTCTTCCCATCACTATGTAAGCCACTTGGACACTGACCTGCCATGGGCTACATCTGTGCAGGGATTCTAGGTTATCTCCATGAATAGTCCTTTGTTGTTGTTTTTGTTTTTGAGTCTTTTGAGTCAGGGTTTTGCTTCTGTATGGTGAGCTGATCTCAAAATCATGGTCCTCTACATCAGCCTCCTGAATACTAGGATTATTGATGTGTGTCACTATGGGCTGATCCTCAGTAAATTAACTCTTATTTGAATTTGCGTCACCATGAGTCCACTGGATCAACTAGCAAATCCCCAATCATTCTTTCTATTTCCTGATGGCTGCAAGAGGCCTATGATTTTTCATAATTATTTATTATGGAATGTTAACTATGTAGGGACACCAAATGGAAAGCCCTAAGCTGCCATTTGCTAACAGAAGACAAAAATGATATCTGGAACTACATCCCTGGCTAAATCCAGAATATTGGACTCTTTTCAAAGTCTTGAAGGGAAGCAACAATAGAGGTTACTGAAACATCCTCTTGATTTGCTGTTTTTTTTTTAATTTTTATTATTTTAGAATTTTATATATGCATACATTGAAATAGAATTCTATACTGTTATCTTCCCCATTTGACCTTCCAACTTAGTCTAATTTCTCCCAAAAGCTTGTCCTCTTAAGTTCATTTCATTTTTTTTTTTTTTTGTTTTTTGTTTTTTTCTCCCAGAGCTGAGGACCGAATGCAGAGCCTTGGCGCTCTACCACTGAGCTAAATCCCCAACCCCTTAAGTTCATTTCTTCCTCCTCCTCTCTTACCTCCACTACCTCTTCCTCCTCCCACTCTTCCTTCTCATCCTCTCTTCTTTGATAACTCACTAAGGTTAATTAGTCCTGTTCATATGTAGATGGGTATGGGGCAGTCTACCAGAACACTGGCAAGCTACCATTTACAACTCTCTGTAGGGAAACGAATTCTATTTCTCCTACATGTATAAGCTGCCAATAGCTCCTCTGTGAGGGGTGAAGAGTGGGGATAACTATATGAGGATTTTGGCTGGCTTGATCTTTTGTAGTTTTTGTGCAGGTGGCTATACTTAGTGTCAGAGAAGTTTCTTTTTTCAGTGGGCAGTGGTCAATGCAGCAATGTTCCACTGATGAAAGCACGGAAGAGACTAAGCTGTCATCCTTAAATAGTGTGTCTGTATAACCCCTCCTCCCGCCCTACATATAACTGCTGCAGCATGGGCAAGAGTGGCACGAATTACTGTCTTATAGACATGACATGGATGTTGTGCTCATGACTTGCTACTTTTATGGATGGATCTTAGAGGACAATCATAGTAGGACTCCAATATAGTCCTTTCCATCTGGCAACGATTACTTGGAAATTAAGAATAAAATTAGTAACAGCAATGTAGACTTTCACAATTTAATGGAAACATAACAGTTTTCTTTATCACTATCAAGACATGGTACATTGGGATGTCAGTCACCTGAATATCTTGAACCTGTCACCCAGGGCCAGTATATACATAGACCTAATGATACCTTTAGGACTGGTGGGCTACATGGAGTAGTAGGTGGCTTAGCAAGACTCACAAGTGATAGATGGTGGTTTCTAAGCTCTGAGCTATAAAGCTGATTATTTTGCAAGCCTTGGTTAAGAAACATGTCAAAGTACTGGATCAACATTTTAGAGTATATAGCTTTTATTTTTCCCCCAGTGTCTCCTGTATTAGTAAGGGAAGAAAGAAAGAAAGAAAGAAAGAAAGAAAGAAAGAAAGAAAGAAAGAAACCACACACTTATTTCGAACAACTTAGCATCAAGCTTCTAATATATGCATTACTTTATAGCTTTTTAACCAGAGTTTTATGTTTAAATTATGATTTCTTTTAATTGAATATTTTTAACCGGACAGTAAACATATGAAATTAAATATTTTCTATACATATACTCATAAAAATTAACGGAACATTTAAAAATACAACTCTAGCTTAATGAATTTTATGTAAAACCCATAAAATTATTTTGGAAATAACCTGGTGTTAGTTGCTTCTTGTTTATTGTGTCTAGTGGTATTACACAAGTAAAATCAAGTTAGTAAAATAGTAGATGATGCTAGAGAAATTTTTATAGTTTTATAGGTAAGGCAAAATTTCCAATATTCCCTCTTTGTTCAAGTGGAGAAACCAGTTGTGGTTGGGCTCTGGGAAATTGCTGAGATTCCTTCAATGAATCTTTGTTCCTGGTACTCTTCTCTGTAGTATCCCCAACTTCATTGGCCCAAACTTAAAAGTGTTTCCTTCCTGGGCACACTATTTTTTTTTTTTTAAGATCTTCTGTTCTGATTTTTGTTTCCAGTTCTCACAGTATATGTTGTTAAAGTAGATAGCAGTCTGCATGTTGTGTTCTCTCTGCTAGTCTGACCCTTTGAACTTAGTTTTGCACAGACCTCAGAGCATTGGCTACATGTAGAAAAGTTTATTTCCAAAATGTTAAATATTAAAGATTAATGGTCTTTAATCTTGTTTCTAATAGTGATCATGCTCACCTTCTTGTTCTTGCATTCTGAGCTCCCAGTAGAACCACCCTTTAAGCTTGGCTGATTTAGTATTCTAAGCTTTTCTAGCTTGCTTCAAATGTCTCCAAATTCCTCCCACACACCACCTTTAAAGGTTTTCTGAAGTACTTGGACATGTATGGAACCCAAGACAGCTACACTGCCCAGTAGCAGTTTTGTATGTTAGGTACATTTCATCACTGCAGCAGAGTATCTAGAATATACCACTTAAAGGAAGGTTATTTTGGTCCATTGCCTCAGCCAATCATGTCTTAAGACACATTACTTTCAGGCCTGTGGTTGGTGACTTAGAGGATCATGTTAAGATGCTAGTAGTGAAGCCAAACCATTTTCTCCATGAAGAATGGAGATAGAGAAGATGAGAAGAGCTTGGCGGAACGATGCACTTTTCAAAGGCACAGCCCAAGTGAACCTACCTGCTCGAACAAGGTTTTACCTATTGATGAAGTTAGCCTACCAACTGAAGACCAGTTCTTTAAAACAAACAAAAAAAAGAGACTTTCTTGTGGATACTGTGTAGCCAAGCTCTAACAGTGCTAGGGCCAACATCTACAGTTGTGTTATTTAATTGGATTTTGTTCACACAGGCATTCCTACAGAAATTAGGAACACATAAATATCTTTGAGGATAAAGGATCTTAGACTTCAGGATGTTAAGGGGAAACAGATGACACACTGAAACAGGATTTATGAAATTTGCTTATGAGAACAATATTAGTGACTGCACTGTGGGTCATTCAGATGCTTAACTTCTGAGTTATCACTTCTAGAACTGAAGGAGGAAGAGCTGTTCATAGAATTCTGGAAGTCAGATACAGGAAGAGTGTGTGGACAATAGGTGTTCCTCCTTCTTACCAGGCCCTACTGTAGCTGGAAGCCTATTGATATTATTTATTCAGGGCTGTGTTCTTAGTGCAGGGGACCTCGTATGAAATGATGGAAAATGAGACCAAGGTTCATGTGAAAGATGCCTAGCACAGTCTGCTCGTTTTGGCTCTTGGTCTATGCTTTTTTTCTTTTCCAGGTTGAAAAAAAAAAAAGCCTCATTCCAACTGTGATGATACATAAAAGTCCCATAAGCCACCCTGTACTTGAGTGTTATCAGATACCTGCTGTCCTATCGGAAATGTAAAACTAGCTACGCCAGTGCTCATACAAGGTAGCATGAGATAAAAGGAGAGATTGATTGAACATAACACAGTTGGAATAAGCCCATCTCTATAGATGAGCCTAATGCTCAGTTTATAATTACATCTGTTTCTAGATTGGCTTTCTGAGCTTCTCATGGGAGTGATCTGTATGAAAAAATTGTGTGGCTTGGTCCCTGTTTTGTTTTTATTATGTTTCTGTGTATGTCTTAGGGATAAGGAACCAGAGGCTTCCTGCCCCACCTTTCTCTTTCAGAAATTAGAATGTGCTTGTGCTTCAAATTCCTCTTCTATATATTGGCAACTAAGTGATCTTAGCACTACACTAAACTGGTTATTTGCTGTTTGCCACATTTCCTCTGTCTAGTTTCTTTTGTTGTTACTACTTTGCCTGTTTTTACATTTAGGAGAAAATTGGATGCTCTGATTGCATATTATTCTGTTATCCATCTTTGTTAGACTAGATCTATGGCCAGGGTAATTAGGAGGCTTATGAATATAATTAGAATAAATCAGTTTTCTCTTGCATTATTGTAGTCCTACTGCACGCCTACTCAGAGAGTTTCTCCATCAGAAATTACTATTTTTTTTTAGAAATTTTAAATTACTTTTGATACATTTAATTATGTTTAAGATGACAGCTGCTTTTGTTTCTATAATATGTGTGTGGACCAGATTCTTGTTCGAAGACACATTTTAAAATTCAGACAGTTTGACACTGTCTTTTTTTCTTTTTAGTATTGTCTTATTCCTTGGTTCATTTGCAACGCTTTATAATACTTATGATGCTAAATGTTTATACAAATAAAATAGATACCATCAGGAAATGATTATTTACTATAAAGGCAGTATTTGAGAGAGTAATTGCTAATTGTATATAAGTAGATGAGAGTATTCTAAATAATCACTATGTCAGCATCTTTGAAAAGCATCTTTTTTTCTTGGCAATTGTGGCTGGGTGTCAGTGTTAGTGAAAAAAGGCTACATAGCAATCTTTACTTAGGAGGCCATCAAGATAGGCTAGAGTTATGAGAAACCAAATGTCACTTCAATTTATTCAGCATGAATTCATCATCTAAAAAGAGCTTAGAAATGCACTGTCTACATTTTTCTTGCTCTTTTTTTTTTTTGGTCCCAGTTTTATTTTATGTTGACATTACTCTCTTTTGTACTTTAGCTTGAAATTTGGTAAAGGCTTTTTCTAATTTGATAATTCCACTGAAGACCTTTGTCATTGTGTTACCTGATGATTCTTTATTTGTAAACATTCAAATGTAAATGTGTAAACTAAGGGTTTAAATTTAACAAGTCTGCATTGATACTACTTGGTAAGTCAACATCTGTTGGCTTATAGATCCTCCAGCATTCATGTGATAATGAAGGACCCCCCCCCCCATAAGGGATTAGTCACCTGTGACTGTTTAGTTTATTCTCAAATGATGGTTTAGGCCTGAGGTCTTTTTTGAGGGTGCTATGGCAAGCATGCATGTCAAGTGAATGTGTGATATTTGTAAAACTGCCATTAGGAGATTTTGTCTAGGAATTAACCACATTTGTGTCTTTATTAGAGAAATCAAGTATCCTGACCATTTATTTCCTCAGTTTTATTAAATGTTACCATGGCCATACACCTTACTTTTTCACCCTTAATTGCCACAAAGTCTAGCTAGGCAGGACCATTTTGGTATTCACAGCTAACTAAGTAAGCATCTTCATGTAGAACCCTTTGAGTGGTCTCTGATTCTGCTTCTCCTGATAGAAATATCTTGAAAAGAAAACAGACTTAGTCTAGGGATGGGACATTTTCATACATAATCGGAATGTGTCTCAGGGTGTACTGAGGTCACTTTTAAGAAAAGCAAGCAAGCAAAAGAGTCAAAGCAACTTCAGTGACAATAAAACACTCCCAATAAAGAAAAGCAGAAACTCTAGAGATGTGTTAACAGAGGCTGTGACCGTGAAAGGAGAAATAGGATTGTGTTAGAAGTAAACACATCTAAATTTTACCAAACTTTGAGCATGAGATATAATTAAGTTCTTGATGTGATTCATTTTGTTTCCTGAAAAATATCAATAAGTAACTAAATAAAATAATAAAATAAATAAATATATAGAAAGGTAAAAAAAAAGAAAAAGACAAATATCCTCTTGATAAGTTAAAAAGGGATTTTGCATAAGCAACACTTAAAATAGTTTGAGATACATAGAGGAAAATATATTTATTTATATGCCTGTTCATAACCACTGTCTCCAGAAAGTGGGCCCAGAAGCAAACAATTTGGCAAGCATCTCACATGCTGTGATTTTGTCTAACATTCTTGTCAAATGCAGAGAAAGTACATTGGAGGGTAGTTTTAAAGGCTGATTCTTGCACGTGGGGGATTTTTGTGACACTTGTCTAGGTTAGTATCAGTGTTTGGCTTTTGATTATTTGCACATGAAGACTACTCACTTTTCCCCACAACCCCAACTTAGATTTGCTTCCATTTGGGAAACTTACTTTTTGCTTTTAGTGTAAAATCCATATTGTTATATAATAGTTGAAGTCATTAAATAAGTGTTTGCTACCTAATTGTATTATGGCTCCAGAAGGATTTTGGAAATCTTACAGGGACTGTAGAAGTCAAACAAGAAAATTTTGCAAGAGTTTTGGGGGACTTTTTTTGCTGGAAAAAAAATTTTTTTTATTTGTTTGTTTTTAGTATTTGTTGTTTTGATAAAACTCGTGGTTCTCCTTTTTTGGCTGCAAGGATTTAGAGGGCAAGTAACTGTCAAAACAATATAATTTTAATATACAACTTGATACTACAGAGCTGTGGGAAATCACTGAGGACGAGGACGTTAATGAATACAACGTAGTTGGAAGCATTTTCCATTTTCCTGTCCAGAAAATTAATAAGGAAATGGTGGTAAACATGCTTTCATGTGGTTTTTAAATCTGTTTCCTCTTGAAATGCCCTATATAACATATTTTGAGGGCATACATTGATATTTCCCGGAGAACGAGTCTTTTGTTGTATTCAGGCTTCTCTCAATTACAGCCATGCTCACTGAACCAGTGCAGCAACTTAGGATGGAGCCTTGTGGAGAATGTCAAACACTTTTTTCTCCACAACTGTTAGGCTGCCCATTTCATGATGGATACAATTATTACTCAGGGGTTGGCTCTGGTAACAAGTTAAAGGGAGGGAGTTTGAAGCTCAGTCTTTTCCAAGGATTAGAAATACAAACATCAACACAAAAAAGAAAATGAAGGGAGTGCCCAAGTACAGCTCCGGCTTTGATGCTGGGAGATCATTGGTGAGGTGGTATGACAAAAGCCTTTCCTAGCAGGTGAGCAAGAGGGGAGCAGACAGAGTGACTGGCTGCTGATGCGCAATTACACCGCTGCCTCCCTCTTCTCTGGGAGGTTTTACTCAGAAATGATGTTACTCTTGAGGCTGCAGAGCTGCCATGTGTGCTCTGGGGTAACCAGTCTGAGAGGGGAATGAGCTCATCATGCTCCAGTGCCCCTGCTTCGGTGTTTATTGTTTGCAAGGGTGTTTTCCAGAATCTTGCTGAAGTCAGAAGAAAAGAAGGGAAATAGGCGTTGAAGCAAACAATAATAAAATAGATCTATCACTGGGATTTTATGTGCAACAGGCAGTGAAGTAATTTAAGATACTTTGCTGTTTGTTTGTTTGCTTGTATAAGGGGAAAAATAGGAGGTGGATAAATGGTTTATTCACTTGTCCTGTTGCTATTGCCGCCTTCTTTATGTTTTTTCCTTTATTCAGAGCTGAGTCTCTGCATGTCTGGGTGAAGTAGAGTTCACATTTGAGAGTAACTCAGGAAATCCACAGGACTTTACATGTTACATCCTTGAGGAAGTGATGATGCCAGAGAAGGAAGTGTAACACGGGAGATCTCTCAGACTGTAATTAGCTGAGCACAGGATAATCCATTACCTAGTGTTTTATGTTCAACAGATTTTTACTCCTAATATTCAGGTGCTAGATTATACATATTTGAGAGTAGGTATGTGTACACATGTAGGTGTGTATGCATCCATGCTAGTGGGTCGTAGTCTTAAACTATAACAGTTAGGACTTAAAACTATTACAGTTGATGTATATGTGCCTGAGTGTATTCATGAGCACGATTGCTTGCTTAATAAACTCTTGACCATCAGGAAAGGGCATTGGATCCTCTGGAACTTGAGTTATAGGTGGTTGGGAACTTTCATGTGGGTTCTGGGAACTGAACCAGCATCCTTTGCAAGAGTAGTAAGTGCTCATAATCTTTGCTATCTCTCCACCCGGCAGTTAGGACTTTTATTATAGTTTTTTTGAACAGCTTTTTGTTAAAGTAGGCAATAGAAAATATGTCCAGCCATTATGTATTTATTTATTTATTTTACATTTATTAATAAGCTTTAAGCACTACTGCTGGGTGGATATCCATCTATTCTAACCTCATTATACCAGCCTGGCTACTTCCCAGCCACGTGCCCCATGCTACTTGCCATCTTAGTCTCGCCTTGGCTGTTTCTGCTTCTTCTTTTTCCTCAAGGCCGCTCCCTCCTGGCAACCTCCTCATGGTTCCTGGCAACCTTCCCCTTCTCCTTGACCTTCTCTTCCATGCTTAGCGTTTAAACTTCAAAATTTTTAAAATGAAAATTTAAAAATAATATATATCACTCTTTAATTTAGTCCGTGCTCCTATTTTTACATGCCTATATTAAAACTAGGAAACAGAGATACAATAAAGAAAAATTTATTACAGATTACTTACATTCTGTCACAAAATCTCCAGATACCTTGTTTCTTTTAGTATGTATCATATCTAAATACACAACAGCTATTAGTGGACAGTGCTCAGTAACTAGAAGTTATTATACAGAAGTATTATTTCTAGCAACTAAATTTTCCCATAAGAACTCAGAGAATTAGTAAAAGTGATTCGAAGCTAAGATGCATTAATCATCGTTACACATCATTATTATGAGAACGACTATTTTTTAAACTTCTTTAACATAAAGTTCAAGAGATAATTTTTTTTTTAAAGTTCTGTTGCTACCAATAATTTTCTGAGGGATCTTGGACAAATAAATTACCTTTTCCTAGTTCCTACAGATTGCTAGTTTCCTCTTTAATCAGTAAGGCAGAATTTGTTCCCATAAGAGAATAAAGTATTGCTTTAGACCACTCAGCACTGTGCTGGATGGATAGTAAATGCTCACTAATAGAGAGCAGCTCTGACTGACTACAGATTAACATGTTTTCTCCTCTCTTCAGCATCCCATGACTTTGTTTGTACTTACTACATTAATAAATTTTGTACAAAAGAGTAAGAATATAAATTTGAAAACAAACAAACCCTGCTTGGCTTTAGGACACATACATGTATTTGTGCTGGTTAGTTTTTGTCAACTTGACAACAAACCTCCACATTCCTGGGAAGGAGACTCTCAACTCAGAAATTGCCTCCAATAAGTTGGATTGTGGCATGATTGCTGATTGTCGTAGGAGGGCCCAGCCTACTGTGTGTGGTGCCATCCCTGGCAAGGTGGTTCTGGGATGTATAAGAGAGTAAGCAGAACATGGCATGGAGAACAACCAGTAAGCAGCACTCCTCCATGGCCTCCAGCTCCTGTTTCCAGGTTTCTGCCATGTGCTATGGCTTGTGACTTTCCTGGATGATGAACCGTATCTTCTAAGGTGACTAATCCTTTTGCTCCTTTAATTGGTGTTTATTGCTGCAGCAGAAAACATTTTAGAAGATCAATAAGAAATTCATAATGTTGAATGATTATATCATTTTGGAAGGTTGGCCTTAGGGTTTTGTGTACCTAGCCTTGGGGAAAGTTGTCCTTAAGCCAACCTGGAAATTCTCCTTTGTTATAAACAGGCCGTAGCTTTAACCATCAGGATTTCTCCGAGGTTTGTCGGTGTACTTTGGAAATACAGAGGTGGAAAACTGTTGCATATGAGTGACAGGTGTTCTTGGTGTACTTATGATTTTATCTTACTGATGTTGCAAAGACTGAATCTAATCGTGGCATTACTCAGAAGCAAAGTTGGTACTACCTGAATGGGGTTTAATTCTGAGTTTTGCTCCAAATCTGTTTCTAGCATATAATCTTTGTTATAGTCGTTATTTTGTTGTAAGAACTCTTCATAATTTGGTAAATAAAATTTATAACTGTTATTCTATATCCAGGTTGTATTGTAAACTGTAGAAGAATGTTTTCTAATAGCATTGCAGCATCTCAATCCCAATTTGGGTATAAATGAAAAGCCTAGAGCCTGTATTTTGGAAAAATAATGTGCCATTACATACAGGCCACTGTGCCTGCCATACTGTACCTGTTCTTTCAAGGCTATTATGTTTGACTGTGTTAGGTCGTTAGTTATATAAAGAAATTTATGGAGGTGTGTACGCAGGGCACATGAATCGGCAATATAATGTGATTTTTATGGATATAGGTTTAAAGCTTGAAGTTTTATGGCTTAAAAAAATTCTTGCCATATACTGGGAGTGAGTGAATGTGAAGACTGTTCAATATCAGTAGTTTTGCAGCAGACAATAGTTTGAAACTATCGTCACCCACCGTAAAGTCAAAACACTATTAGAACTTTTAATAGATCTTTGATATACCAGCATTGTTTGGTTTAAAATATGTTTTTTTCCCCATTGGATATCAATGTACCTGAATTAAAATATATCTTCTTTTCATTTTGATATGCATTATAATAATAATTACAGTGAAAATTAATACACTTATACTATTTCTAATTAAAAAAACAAACAAAAACAACTTCAAAGCTCAAGCCTGGCTTCCTGTCTGTAGCTTAGCAAATTCATATAATTGGGAAAGTGCCAGTATGCACTAATTTTCTGATATTAAGTGAAAAATGTTAGTGTTTGTTGGTTTTCAATCTCCTGAACAATAAGCAGAAATTCTCTGTCAGAGTGCTAAGCTAAGTAGGGCTAAGTATGGCTCAGGTTTTGTTGACTATCAACACAGTACGCAAGCCTGGTGTCAGACTGTTAAAAAAAAAGAAAAAAGCACTGTCTTCCCATTCCAGCTTAGTTCAGGCTTAGTGTAGCATCTCCTCCCAACATACAGTTCATGAGCAGTCAAAGTCACCAGTGAGGTAGCCACACTTTGCGACTTATTTTTATTAACCGTAGTTATAGTGCATGTTCAAGTTTTTCACGTGAGTTTCATGATAATTTCATTTTTGATCATATGTATAATTTGTATAGCAGATTATTTCCTTCAGTCGTTCAGATTACTTACTGAAACATTTAAACATATTAAGAAATGAGTAATTTGTTACAGAAGTTTAAGTCAGTTAGAAAACTAGAAACTATGAAACTTGATATTATAAAGTGCAGATTAATGGAGGCAAAAATACCTATTTAATTCCAGCTTCACCAATTAAATTGACTAGCTTCATGAGATGGCTAAAGGTGGTTACCCTCCTTAGTTTTCCCAATATCCCTTCACTATCTTGATTCATTGCGAAGCTTAATAAATTGACGTGTGGCTCCTGACAGCAATGCTGCGAATATAATGAGTGCTCCTAAATGTGTCAGTCCATAAAACACTGTGGTGTTTATTTTCTCTGTTGACGGAATATCATGATCATGTGTTTACTATTCCTTTTACGTTCTCTACATGCTTTATATTCTGCATTTTATTTTAAAAAAAACAGTTTAAAATTGTGATGTGTGTGTGTGACTGTTTGTGTGTGTGTGTGTGTAAAGAGTATACATGTCAGGTGTCTGAAATAACTTTCAGATCTGATGAATATTTCTTTCTTTACTTTCTTGGTTGGATCAACATACTGTACAACTAAGGACAAAAGAAGCTTGGTGTATGGAGTATGTGTTTATAGACCCTTATTCGGTATTTCAATTTCAAGAAGACAAACCCCAGACCTCCATGTTTATTTTCCTCAAGGTCATATGGCTGCTCTTAGGTCCAGAGTATATCTTTTGACTCCTTGAAATGTCTCTGCTTTTGTCTTCTATGATGAGCATAGGTTTTTGACAGTGCATTAGTAATGTGTCATTCCTATCAAAAGACAGGAAGGAGCTATGCACAACTACTTTTAATCTTTTCATTGGTCCAGCTAAATTCACCATAACAACAAGACTTCAGCAGGGTTTTGGGAGCTTGGAATTACGTCTCACCAAGCTGGACAGCCTTGCACTCTCAGGGGCATCACAGCCTGTGGCCTTTCTCTAGTGCACACAGCTGCTCTTCTCCTGGGATTTCCAAACAAGGAAACTTGAACACAGGAGAGCACACTGCTGTTTGAGCCAAGGCTGTTGAAACATGAAGTCAGAATTCTTTGTAGAAATCAGTAGCCTAAGACTGTGTTAGCTCCTGTTTCAGATTACACAAGAGAAAATAAACTGAAAGGTCAGTGGAACAGTTACAGCTCTGCCCTTTTCAGTGGCAATCAGCAGAGCATGTAGCAGAAACGTGAAAAGGAGCGTGACTCGAAAGAGGCCTGGGAAAGAGCTGGCAGCTTCCGATTGCGACAATTCCTGGTGCTCCTAGGAATGACCAGATGGGCCATCTCACAGGCTTTACCTTCAGTAATTCTGATTTATTGCAGTCTGAGGACTTTTTTTTTTTTTCCTAGTTAGGCAATCATGTTTTCACGTTGCCAGGAGACCCCAAGAATTTTAATGTTGGCCATTAATCATACCTTAGTAAACTGCAAGGGCAATGCATTATTAATTTGCTCACAACCAAGAGACAAGGCACAGTGATTAAAATTAATTTCTGGCTACATTTTGTTAATTTATTATAATTAATTAATCTGTTTAGAAGTCAAAATATGTTTACATTAATGGCTATATAGTAGGTGTTTCCCTGTGCTTCTTCAACCATGTAGCATTATCATTCAAAAAGTAGAATTTTAACAATAAATATTTTATAATGAAGAGAAATGAGTTCTGTATGTCTTTTTAAAGTAATATCATCCAGTGGACCATATTTAATGATTGTGAATTAAATACAAATATTTCTCTAAAAAGTGGCGATTTTAGACGTAGAAAGATTTAAGCAGTGGTCTCTAGCCTTTTCTCAAGTATGGCTATGTGCCAGAATTATTAAGAGTGTTTAACAAACAGTAGCCACTGTTTACTCCCAGGACACTATTGTAGGTTAGAACAACTCTGTTTGTTAAAGGACAGAGGTGTTAGTGGAATTCCTTCTCTTTCTTCCTGAAAATTTTAAATATGTTTGGTATAAGCATCATTTTTCTCTGTTATCAAAGAGACTATCTTAAAAAGTAAATTTGACTGTATGCTAACAGAGAAAAAAATGTTTAAGTAGCATTTGTTCTATAATTTCAGAAAGTAAGGAATTAACTATTGTGGTCTTGTGATTTTTTGTTTCTGTATGTGAGAAAGAGAGAGAGAGAGAGAGAGAGAGAGACCTTGGCAGAGGGAGGACCCAGGTATCACAGAAGTATGCTTGAGTGCCAGAATACAGAACAAGTGGAGGTCAGAGGCCAGCTCTTGAGAATCAGTTCTCTTCTGCCACCCTGTGGGATCCTGGAGTCAAACTACAGAGCTCAGGTCAGCCTCACTCACTGAGCTGTATGTATCACTGCCCCTGAATGGGGATTGTTAAAAGTTATATTTTAGAATATAACATTGTCTTGTAATTGAATTAATGTTTAGATTTTGGCCAAAATTAATATCATAGAATGGTTGCAGCTTTTTGTGGTTTGGGATTTTCTGATTTTTCTTATTTTTCATTTTGATTTTCAAGGCAGGGTTTCTCTATATAGCCTGGGCTGCCCTGGAACTTGCTCTGTAGAACAGGCTGTCCTCCAACTCAGAGATATGCCTGCCTCTGCCTCCTCCCAAGTGCTGGGATTAAAGGTGTGCACCACCATGCCTGCCTTTCTGCTTCCTTTAAAAATCTCATTTCTTTTGAGAAGGAAAAAAGGAAATACCACAGATTTATTATTAGCAGAGGCTAATCTACAAATTATCTTTTATAGTCTGTAAATATTAGCTTGTGTTTTTAATATAATATTGGCTTTTTTGTGATAACCTCAAATCTCGTACTCTTCTTAAGTATGTTTTCACTCTAACAGTGTGTTTATTAATTATTTCATTGGAAAGGTTATATATATATATAAATATATATTACCATTTCATATTTATTAAATATGTTTTAGTACCACTGTTAGTTATGATCCAAATCCTTTTTGGATTTTAATTTTAATTTGGGGCATATTTCTAATCTGGAATCTGACTTTATTCCATCAACATTGCTTATACACATCCTGGTAAAGAATAGGTAATTACTAAAAGCTCCTGAGTATTTAAGTCCCTATATTTTAGGTGTTTGTAACACATTATATAATTCTCTCTGTCTTTGTAAAATTTACTTTCAGACCACTTCTCTTTCTTTCCTTTTCTTTTTTATAATGCTTTTAAAATATGTGTATGCTATATGCAAATATATGTGTCTATGTGCCTGCATGTGATTGCGGCACGTGTGCCACAGTGCTCATTTGTAGATCAGGGCACAACATCAGCTATCTTTCCTTACCTTGCCCTTGGTTGAGCTCAGATCTCTCAGTATGCAAGGCTAGCTCTCAAGTGAGCTGACTAGGGTCACTCTGCTATCCCTTCCCATTTCTCCTTAGGCCTTCTGGATGACAGAAACACACTACATATTTAGTCTTTACATTCCTTCTAGAGGTGCAGTCTCAGGCCTGGAGACTTGCAGAGCAATCCCTTTGCCCACCGAGCCATCTCCCTGCCTCTATCAATACTTTGGCTAATGCATTCCTATGCTTTGCTTTCTGCTTTGCTATTTTCACACATTGCAGAGTCTTATCTCTGCTCACAGTGGCTGGTGTATGCTAGACATAAAGTAGATGCTCATGGAGTGTGTGAGAAGCTGGTGACTAATGCTGGTTGCTTGTCTGTCACCTTTACTAACAGTGGTTCCAATTCTGCCATTTCCAGGTAAAAGTCAAGAGTATATCTTTAAAGTGGATAAAGGTTGGAGATGTTCCTGGAACTGAAATGGAATGTTAAAAATTCACACATTTATCTTGATTAGGAATATTTAAAAATAAGGAACCACATTGGTATGGTTTGGATATAAAATATCCTTGTAAAGGTAAATATGGATGGAAGGCATGTTGAGCCTCATGAGCAGAATTTATGTTCTTGTGTGTATGCTTTGTAGCTGTGGGACTCTGTTATCTCCCACCATTTCAAATGTTCCCATTTTGTTCTTACCTGTGCTCTGCCACAGGATGCCAGTCTTATCAGAGGGTGAACTAACAGGGCTATCTAGCCTTAGATGTGAAACTCCAAAACTGTTAGCTAAATACCTTTCCCTGTACAGAAATATTGTTTTTAATTTAGTTAAAAGTATTTTTTTTGACAATTGATACATGTAGACAATGTTTTGTGATCATTTTTATCCCCCATCACTATCTCTTATTCACCTTCCAGTTCTGGTAACCCCTGTTTCATCACAAATTTTCCTTTTCCTAGTTTCACTCTGATGTTTATCCGTCCAGGTATTGCCCAGGTAACTACATCTGCTATGTGCTCATGATTGCAACATTGAAGTCATATCCAGAAGACAGCATTTCGTAGCGCTCCTCTCCATCACCTGTCTTTTACAGTCTTTTCACTAAGCTAGGTGCTGCCTGGCTTAGTAGGGTGTGATATAGATATCTCATGGAATCCATCCGCGTATAGCTCTCTCTTTATAAAGTTAGTTACTTTATTTTGTTGTAGTAACATAAAGCTGACTAATGCAAACATGCACTATGATGTCAAAGTTTAAATTATTTTTAGTGATCAGTTTTGTATAATAGGATTCCAGTGCTTTCAACATTTTCTGTTTCATACAGACTTCATTAATTTATAGGCCCACACAAGTTACCTCCTAGTTACCACCCTTAAAACATTTCTCTGCAAATTGTAGTGGTGTATCCCTATAATTCTAGCATTGTGTGAGCTGAACTACTGGGTCTTTATTTGTTGTTGTTCAATCATTGCTTTTGATTCAGGGACATAAGATAGTCATTGTAAAGTCTTAAGTGCTAACCTGTCATTTGGCAGCCTTGATATTTGGATACTTATGTACATTGTGGATATTTTCTCAGGAAGAAGAGAGTTTCTGCTAATCATCTATATAGATTATTTTTATGTTGCAGTGAGAAGACACCATGATCAAGACAAATTATACAAGAGTTATTTTGGACTTAGAGTTTCAGAGGGTTAGAAACCATGGTGGCAGACCAGAGGTAGAAGGGGTTGGGCTAGAGTAACAGGAGGCAGAGAGACACCCTGGGAAGTTCTAGAGGCCTTGGAAGCCTAACACACTTCTACAAATACACATCTCCAACACGGCCCCCCCTCCCAATCCTCCCCAAACAGTACTGCGGGGGGGGGGGGGGGTCTTTGTATTCAAACATATGAGCCTATGGAAGTCATTTTCTTTCAAACCAGTACAACACCCGAATCTATTTAATGGTTTAATGGTTGACTCAGTGCTCTTTTTGTCTTCTGAGAATTCAGACTCTCCTGCCCTTCTCTTTAGTCTCTTCCCTTTAACTATCAGCAATCTTTCTTGACCATCCACCTTTGTGCTTCTTACCTTGATAGCTGATTTCCTCTAGGAAGCATTAAGCAGAATAAAAAAGTCTCATAATCTGAGCTACTTAGGAAGGATCTTCCCTAAAGGGTTTCTTTTATGTTCACTCATAAGTACTTGAGAAGAGGTTCTGTATCATTTAGGCCCTGAACCATTTTCTATGACACAACTGTGGTATTCATAATCCTGTCTTAAATTGGAATGTCAATACTGGTGTAGGATTTAGTATAGGTTATCTTCTAGGAGAACAAATTTTAGCTTCTTTCATTTTTTTTTCCACATTCCTATCTCAATTTACTCTCTCACAATAGGCTCCCTATTGGTTTAATTAATTCAATCCATCTTTTAAACTCAGATTTTACCCTAAAACTTTTATATGTCAGTCAGTATGTAATACCAAGAACATGTTATGTATTCACATGACTGTATTCTTATGACATAGATTCTCAGAGATGTTTGAAATTTAGGAACAAAACATGTATCTTACCCAATTAGCATGTACATTAAAGTTTAAACAAGTGTTATAAATAAAAGGAAACTGCTATGTTTAAAAAAATAGTGATATAGTCCATTTTTATTGGGACAAAAGCTACAGCCAGTACCTACAGAGAACATGCTGGCTAATGTGGGAAGGATCGTACTCTGCCTTCATTGATCCCCTATGACCTCTGAGGTTTGCCTGCATTGAACAGGGTCAGAAAGGGCAGAGAAAAGAACTTTAAGTTCTTTAAAGTAGCTTATTCAAGGTCACATGCAGAGGCTAAAAACAAACAGAAAAACAAATAAACAAACCTGGATGGATTGTTTCTAGAGATGAAGCTGTTGTTATCCCCAGCTCTGCTGTTACTACTAATTGTAAGATGAATAGTAGCCTTAAGAGTAAAACCTAAGTACTGCCATCTTAAGAAGGGATGATTTTAGTTAGAGATTTTATTGAAGATACCTCTTGGGTCAATAATGATGCATCCTGTTGGTTATATTTTTCTGACCTTGAATAACATATGTATTTATGTGCCTCTATTTTTCCCATTTTAGATATGAAAAAGGTTATTTTATATATGTTGCATCTGATAGTATTTACAATATTTTTTCATGCATGTTCAAAATGCTTGATCCTATATTAACATCATAATTTAAGTTTGGTTGCCAAAATTTGACCTAGTTTCCAAGTGTCCTATAAATTCATAGAGAAAATATTAAGGGAGATGACTGCAGCCTGAGTGGGCATAGGCATGATGAGCTTGCTGTGCCCCCAGGCATTTTCTTTTCTGAGCCACAGTGATTTCAAAGTGCAATGTGCATTCCTGTATCAGAAGCTATGGGGCTGACCTTGAGGGGATTCAAAATATTTAGTGAAAGTAATAGAATGCTTTAATCCTGTTTTCATTGAAACTTTACCAAATGGAGCACTGAAACATAATCTTAGCAAATTTTGTAATAATGATTAAAATAAAAAAAAACATAAATCTGAGAATGTGTTTTTAATGCATAGTATGTAGATTGACAATAAAATTGTTATATTTATTTAACCTCTGAAAATATGGTGCCTTTTAAAAATAAGTTACTATTTTTCTGCATTATAATAATTTGTATTTCTTTTTGGCCTAAATTGTAATTTCTTTTGTTAGTTGTTTCATATTGTTCTGTCATTTTATTTTATTGATGATTGCTTAATAGCATTTGTTCTGAATTGGTTTCCTTAATAAAAGGACTGGATCTAAAAAGGGTCCCAATGAAATAAAATACATGTAAAGAAGTGGGTCTGACTAGTGTATGAAGCAATGTTTAAAAAGAAAGTTTTCATGATTTAAAGAGGGTTTTTTTGTTTGTTTGTTTGTTTCTGTTTTTTAAGTATTTTGGAACCATTACTACCATTGTTTAAGTTAATAGGAAACTGAAATTTTTTTCATCTTGAATAAAGTACCAGACGTAGAGGCCACAGCTGGCACCAGGGCCTTGGGCTGTCCATCTCAGTGGGGCTTCTGATTTCTTGTTGCTTCCCACACTGTAAGGCAAATCTCTGTGTCATTCTTTTATTGTCTTGTGTGTTCAGTGACGCAGACACACATCAGTTCACAGCTTTACCAAAAGGACCAGCTTGTTTCTCTGAATAAGGACTGGAGTGATTCTCCTATTCTCTTGTACATTTTGTTTGACCTCATCCTCCTCTTGCCATTTAATGATTGAATATTTTGTAAATTTATTCAACTAGTTTCTCATTGTAAATGAGATAGATCATTTCCCAAAGTTTGGTTATAAACAATGCCATAATTTCATATGTAGGTGCTCTTACTTCTTGTGGAATGAATTTAAAGAATGCATTTCTAAAAAGGGAGTCACTTAAATAAGGTGGTTTGAAAATTTAATAATGCGGAGAATTCTCAAAAGAGGAATATCTAATGGCAGAGAAACACTTAAATAAATGCTAAACATCCTTAGTCATCAGGGAAATCCATATCAAACAACTCTGAGATTCCATCTTACACCCATCAGAATGGCTAAGATCAAAAACTTAAGTTACAACACATGCTGGAGAGGATTTGAAGAAAAGGGAACCCTCCTCCATTGCTGGTGGGAATGTAAACTTGTACAACCACTTTGGGAATCAATCTGGCATTCTCTTAAAAAACAGATGAATATCAAATGGCAGAGAAACACTTAAAGAAATGCTCAACCTCATTAGCCATTAGGGAAATGCAAATCAAAACGACCCTGAGATTTCACCTTACACCCATCAGAATGGCCAAGATGAAAAACTCAAGTGACAACACATGCTGGAGAGGTTGTGGAGAAAGGGGAACCCTCCTCCACTGCTGGTGGGAATGTAAACTGGTACAACCACTCTGGAAATCTATCTGGCGCTTTCTAAGACAATTAGGAATAGTGCTTCCTGAAGACCCAGCTATACCACTGCTAGGTATATACCCAAACTTTGCTCAAGTACACAAAAGGGATACTTGCTCAACCATGTTTATAGCAGCTTTATTTGTAATAACCAGAACCTGGAAACAACCCAGATGTCCATCAATGGAGGAATGGGTACAGAAATTGTGGTATTTTTACACAATGGAATACTACTCAGCAATCAAAAAGGAGGAAATCATGAAATTTGCAGGCAAATGGTGGGATCTAGAAAAGATCATTCTGAGTGAAATATCCCAGAAGGAGAAAGACAAACACGGTATATACTCACTTATATAGACCTATAAGATATGACAAACATAATGAAATCTATACACCTAAAAAAGATAATCAAGAGAGTGGACATGGGGTAAGATGATCAATCCTCGTTTGTTGCAACCTGCGTGGTCGTCTCGTCAGCAAGAACGCACACGGACAACAGGATTCTTCTGCAGCAAGCTTTATTGCAGTCAAGCGATGAGAGAGGAAGACCCCGAGCCCAGGAATGGCACTGCTTATATACACCTTAAGGCGGCGTGTGGTCTATGATTGGCTGCTTACTCATTACCTCACAAGACGCCCTGGGCTGGGCCAAGACTTGGCGCACTTTTGCCCTTGCGCATGCGTAATATTACTTGTCTTCCAGGGTCAGAGCCGGATGTCGGCACCATCTTGTAATGGCGTTTTGCCCGGGCATGCCCAAGCGGCTCTCCACACTCGTTTAGAAAGACAGATGGGATGCGCATTGAACATATGACAGGAGTCTACTGAGCGCATTTGAAAGACTCTAACTAGCAGTGTTTTCAAAGCAGATACAAAGACTCATGACCAAACTTCCGGCAGAGTACAGGGAATCATATGAAAGAAGGGGAGTTAGTATGAGGGGAAAAGGATAGGAGCTCCACAAGGACCAAATATATCTGGGCACAGGGTCTTTTCTGAGACTGACATTCAACCTAGGACCATGTATGGATATAACCTAGAACCTCTGCTCAGATGTAGCCTGTGGTAGCTCAGTAACCAATTGTTTTCCCATAGTGAGGGGAACAAGGACTATTTCTAACAGGAACTCAATGACTGGCTCTTTGACCTCCCCCACCCCCCAAGGGAGGAGCAGTCCTGTTAGGCTACAGTGGAGGGCTTTGCAGCCAGTCCTGAAGATACCTGATAAAACAGGATCGGATGAATGGGGAGGAGGTTCCCCCCCCCCATCAGTGGACTTGGAAAGGGGCACGGTGGAGATGAGGGAAGGAGGGTGGGATTGGGAGGGAATGAGGGAGCGGGACACGGCTGGGATACAGAGTTAATAAAATGTAACTGATAAGAAAAAAATAAAATTAAATAAAAAAAAAAAAACTGGGAACTGTGCTACCTCAAGATGCAGCAGTACTACTCCTGGCCATATACTCTAAAGATTCCCCACCATTCAACAAGGACATTTGCTCAACTATGTTCATACCAGCTCATTTGTAATAGCCAGAATCTGGAAACAACCTAGATGTCCCACAACAGAGGAATGGAGACAGAAAGTGTGGTACATTTACACAATGGAATACTACTCCCCTATTAAAAACAAGGAAATCATGAAATTTGCAGCAAATGGATGGAAGTATAAAAGATTATTCTGAGTAAGGTAACCCAGAAACAGAAAGACTCTCTTGTAAGTGGATATTAGCCATATAATATTGAATAGCCATATTAAAATCTACAGACCTAGAAAAGCTAAACAGTAAGGAGGACTCTAGGACTTTCGGTCAGAATGGCAAACAGGATAGACACCAGAAGTAGTGGAAGAGAGGAAACAGGATGGGAGCTTATTATGAAAGGTCCTCTGAAAGGCTCCACCCAACAGGGGATGGAAACAGATGCTGAGACTCATAGCCAAACTATGAGCAGAGTGCAGGGAGTCTTTGGAATTAGGGGAGGATAGAAAGACACGGAGGGGACAGAAGCCCCACAAGGAGACCAACAAAGCTAAAATGTCTTAGCCCATGGTGTCCTGCAGAGACTGATGCACCAACCAAGGACCATGCATGGAGAGGACCTAGACCCCCTTACTGCTCGATGTAGCCAATAGACAGCTCAGTCTCCATGTGGGTTCCTGAGTAAGGGGAGCAGGGTCTGTCTCTGACATGAACTTGCCTGCTCTTTCATCACTTGCACTGGCATTGTGGCCTCACCAGGTCACAGAGGAAGAGGATCTAGGCAGTCCTGATGAGACTTGATAAGCTATAGACACATGGCAGAGGGGGAGAACTCCCTCTTTTGGAGAACTAGGGGAAGGAGATAGGGAGGAAGAGGGTAGGATTGGGAGGCGTTGAGGGAGGGGACTTTAATCTGGTTATATAATGAATAAATTATAATAAAATTAAAATTAGGAAAGAAAATTTAATATTGCATGTCAGATTAGTCCTTTGTATTCTAAAATTTTTTGAAAAAAATTCCCCCTTCTCATTCCCAACTGTATCCTATCCATCCTGAATGGAACTGAAGGGTTAGATTTAGACCATCTTTGTTTATTTTTATTTTTTCTGTAATTAATTATTTAATGTTTATAATTTTGATATATTTAGAAATGAATGTATTAAGGATGACATCTTAATGACAGTTACAGGTTTCTATGTAATTAGACAAGCCATTTATTTATTTATTTATTTATTTATTTATTTATTTATTTATTTTTCTTTATTAATTGCACTTTATTTACATTGTGTCCCCCCTTTGGTTCTCTCCCTCCTCCAGTCCCAATCCCTCCCTTCCTCCATCCTCTGCATGCATGCTCCTCCCCAAGTCCACTGATAGGGGAGGACTTCTTTTCCTTCCTTCTGATCCTACTCAATTAGGTCTCATCAGGAGTGGCTGCATTGTCTTTTCTGTGGCCTGGTAATGCTGCTTCCCCCTCAGGAGGAGGTAATTAAAGAGCAGGCCAATCAGTTCATGTCAGAGACAGTCCCTGTTCCTATTACAATGGGACCCACTTGGATACTGAACTGCCATCGGCTACATCTGTGCAGGGGTCTTAGGTTATCTCCATGCATAGTCCTTGGTTGGAGTATCATAAACATGACATTTTTTCTTGCTAATTTGCAATGCTGTCTTCTCATTCATTAGTTTCCATATGTGATCTCATCCCATGACTATTTGAGAAACCCAGTTAGTTCCAAAGCTCTATTTCACACGGTTTCAGTTCCATAAATATAGTTGTATAAACATAGTTTTACATACCAAGTGAAATTCCTACAAATATTGTATAAGAATGTCTAGCTGACTTAATAATATAAAATCATACACATTATAAAGTCTGGTTTCTTAATGTATTACTCACACTTTATAAAAGAAAAAGAGAGCAAAGTAAGGGAGACTGAGAAAAGGGACCTTGCAAAGGAAGGTCAGATATTGGAGTAAAAGCCAGATGCAAGCTCAGAGAGGCAGAGAAAGCAGCCTGCTAACCTCCTTACTTAGTTGACATCCCAGAAGGAAAAAGTCCCTTCTTCATGCTGTCTTAAAAACTCTTCAAACTGAATGTCCTTCCTTTCCACCTCTGTGCATCTCTCTTTCCATACTGCTGACTTCCTCTCACTCTCTGTATTTTTTTTCCTATGTTCACTCCCTGTCAACTGGTTGCTTGTTCTATGGCTTGACCTATGGTTGACTTTATTTTACAGAAAGCTCTTGGTGTGTGCTAGGTCCCAGTCATATCACAGTTAGAAACAGATCTTTCTAGTACACAATCTCAAGATTCACAGTGTGATCAAATTCCTGCAACACCAGGTAAATGCAAATTACAAAAAAAAAAATATTAAGTGGCTACTGCCCAGTCAGGCTGCAGAACAGACTCTTGAGCTCAACTGCTAAGTTTATTGTCTCTCCACCCTCAGGTTTACAGAAAATGCTGTAAAGGAATTCATCTTGCAGTTCTGGCACCTGTTCTTTTTACATGAAAGATCTGTGTGCTGGCTAGTTTTATGTCAATTTGACACAAGCTAGAGTCATTAAAGAGGAAGGAATGTAGGTTGAAAAAAATGCCTTTATAACATCGGCGTTAGGCACGCCTATAGGACATTTCCTTAATTAGTAATTGATGTGGGAGGACTCAACCCATTGTGGGTGGGACCTCCCCTGGGATGGTGGGGTGGTGGTCTTGGGTTCTATGTGGCTGAGCAAGCAACTTTGAACAAGCCAATAAGTGGCATTTCTCCATGGCCCCTGCGTCAGCTCCTGCATCCAGGTTCCTGCTCTGTCTGAGTTTCTGCCTGACCTGCTTCAGTGATAAACAGTGATTTGGAAGCCAAATAAGCCTTTTCCTTTCTATGTTCCTTTTGGTCATGGTGTTTCATTACAACTTAAGTAACCCTAAGACAATTAACTTCACAATTAATTACTTTAGTTTTCCTAATTACTTTTTCTAAGTTTGCATCATATGTAAAGATTAATTAGTGAAAATAAGTAGTTTTCTGCTTTATTTATTTGTTTGTTTATTTATTTTTTAGATGAACTAGTAAAGATCCTAGAATCCTTGGGAACTGGAGGTGGGGCAGGAGCAGCCATGTGCTGTGCTATGCCTATCTGTTTGGGAATCTTCAGTTCACTCTATACTTACTGGCTTTTGTGATTTGACATGTTATAGTTCTTTCCATGGTCAGATGATTTAGGGTAATGCTAGATGACCTGCGTCTTCCTATTTTCATAAATACATGGTTATTAGAAAGGACCAAGACTTTCATTAACATACTATTTGTTGCCTCTTTCATGCTTCAGAGACACATGGAGTAGCTTTGACAAAGAGGCCAGATGGCTGGCAAAACCTCTTGCCATGTTGTAGGAAAACTGTGTGAAACTCCGCTGTAGAGTAATTTTATTTTCTTGCTGATTTGAGTATATTATTTGACTATTTCACTTATTTTTATTGGAAGGCCAAAATTTCTAACTTCTTTTATTTCTCTTATACTTTTTCAAAGGTATAAGAAGTTTAACCAGGTTTTGCATGACATCGGGGAGAATGAAGGTGGTATTGATAAGTTCTCCAGAAGCTATGAATCATTTGGCATCCACAGATGTGCTGATGGTGGCATGTACTGCAAAGAATGGGCCCCAGGAGCAGAAGGAGTTTTTCTTACTGGAGAATTCAGTGAGTATTTTGAACGCATTGAGGATATTAATATTTTATTTTTCTGTCATGAAGACTTAATTTGCATTTTTAATTATATTAATATTAATGATTCAAGTAGTTATCTGACTTTCCAGCTAGTATCATAGAATTCACTAAATATTTTACTTCATGTGGTCTAATTGCTTCTGCAATCGTGTAATGCATGTATTTATGACTCTGTACTTTCTAGACTACAGTGCAAAGGAAATGGCGGGATGTAAGAAAAATAGTGTTAGAAAGAGTATGACAAATTTACTCCACATTTGTGTCATCTTCTGATAAAAAGAAGGAATGGTATTGCCGAATATATTGGCATAGATAGTCTCATGAGCCTTTGCAGGGACTAGCTGGTATCACATTTTTTTGGATCTTTTGTAGTCTTATATTGCTTTTGAGTCTTCAGTCTACTTCATAGGGACATGGATCACACAGATGTTATTTGTCATCTTCCTTTATTTTGTCATCTATACTATTACCTACACTAGATAGAGTTAAGACTGCAAAAAGACAATGTCAAGAAATAGGACTTCTTAGCTTGTAGTATAGTGGGTGGAAGGAGCATGAAAAAACTGTAAGACAGCCTGCTATGCTTTATGCTTGGAGGCTAAATACCATAATGCAACAAGGAAGAAAGCTGTATTTTGAAAATAAAATGACTGTATAAAAAAGACATTGTAAAAATGTCTCTGATATCATGAAAATGACCATCATCTTTAGTACCACAGAGAGGTATAATACTTGAGATTGGATATTGTCAGACTAAAACGTTTTGTATGATGTGTTAATCTATTTCTAGACATTCTGGAAATGCCAAATGTATAGGGATAGAAAATAGATTATTGTTGTCAGGGGATGAGGGCAAGAGGGTACTGTCTGGAATAATAAAAGTGTTTTAAACCATAGTTACTGTTCTAGTGTATTAGCACAATTTGTGTTAGCATAGTATATGTTACTTTTGTTGCTGTGGCAAAACACGGTGATCATACATGACTTACAAGATAAAGAGTTTATTTGGTCTACAGTTCCAAGTGCAGAGTCCATGTTTGCAGTTAAGGTGTGATACCAGGTGTCTAGAGTAGAAGCTGAGAGGTTGCATCTTTAACCACAGGCAGTGGGTTTGGGGGAAATTAGCAGTAGGGTGAGGCTATGATCCTCTGATCATAGGGATGTACTTTCCAGGGATGTACTTTCACAATTCTTAACATTCTATATATGAGCCAATGAGTTATTTTATTTTCAAAATACAGCTTTCTTCCTTGTTGCATTATGGTATTCAGAACACCCTAGGTGATTTTGTGACTGTATAGAACTATATAATATAAACCTCTTTATAGAACATAGATCTTTCTGTGTATAAGTTATACTTTAAAGAATTGTCTTGTTCCCTGTTTTCTCCCCTTTCCAATGTTCATCCCATTTGCCTTTCTGAGTGAGGATTGATCATCTTCCCCAGGGTCTTCCTTCTTGCTTAGTTTCTTTAGAAGTAAATATTTTAATATGTTTATCCTATATTATATGTCTACTATCCACTTATAAATAGCCTCTGAAAGACTCTACCCAGCAGGATATCAAAGCAGATGCTGAAACTCATAGCCAAATTTTGGGCAGAGTGCAGGGAATCTTATGAAAGAAGGGGAGATAGAAAGATCTGGAGGGGATAGGAACTCCACCAGGAAAACAACATAACCAAGAAATCTGGGCCCAGGGGTCTTTTATGAGACTGATACTCTAACCAAGAATCATGCATGGAGATAACCTGGAACCCCTGCTCAGATGTAGCCCATGGTAGCTCAGTCTCCCAAGTGGGTTCCATAGTAATGGGAAGAGGTACTGCCTCTGACATAATCTGATTGGCCTGCTCTTTGATCACCTCCCCCTGAGGGGGGAGCAACCTTACCAGGCCACAGAGGAAGGCAATGTAGCCAGGCCTGATGACACCTGATAGGCTAGGGTCAGAGGAAAGGGGAGGAGAACCTCCCCTATCAGTGGTCTTGGAGAGGAGCATGGAAGGAGATTAGGGAGGGAAACGATTGAAGAAACTCAAATATGGTCATGCAGGTTGACTGGACCTAGAAGGCTTGGTTTAGGAAACCTGACTTGAGTGGTGATGGGATGAAGGAAAGAGACATACAGCATGTTCTGTAAAACAAAAGGTCAGCAGTTAGCTAGTTTGTGTCACATCACAGGTCTCTGTAAGGGAGCAGTGTCAGGATGCAGTCTTACAGGAGGAGGAAGCTGCAGTTGCTGGGTTTTACGCACAATGGTCTGTTGTCGGTAAGCTTCTATATTTGCATTCATTGCCAACATTCACACTTAGACCGATTCCTCTGAACATGACCCATAAGGGGAAGACCTGCCCAATTTCACATGGGTCTGAGGCCTTCATGCCTGACATGACGGGCTCATTTCAAACAATATACAATCACTCAGGAATTGATTAGCTCAAGACTTTATTTACTGCCTACAGCATACCTTTAATTCCAGCATTTAGGAGGCAGAGATAGGCAGTTCTTTATGAATTCAAGATTAATCCCTGCTACACAGTGAGTTCCAGATCAGGGCTATATGAGACTTTGTCTTGAAAATTAACAAATAAATAAATAAATAGAATTTAGCAGAAGTTTTAGGTTTTATCTAAGGCAGTACTGTCCAAGAGAAATAAAATTTATCACCTTTATATAATTCAAGATTTTTGGTAGTAATATGAAATACAAGAACACGTTAGTGAGATTTTATACTTTATTTACCCCAATGTATGAGGCATTATCAAATTAATATATATTGGTTTTAAAACTCATTAACAGATGTTTTTATTCTCCTTTTGTACTGTCTTTGAAATCTGATGTGGTAAGTATTATCACAGACACTGACTTTTCATGATCAATTTAACAAAACTGTCAGTTAAAGAGTAGATTCACGGACCCAGAATTTATTTCAACTTAAAATTTTAAAATTTTAAGTTAAAATTTTCTCAATAACTGAATTGAATAACAGTTTCAAATATTAAATTTAATAAAACAATTAAAATTAATGAAAATTAAATTAATGTAAAGTTCAGTCTCTCAGTAGCATTAATTAACCACTTTTTAAATTCTCAGTAGCTAATTTGGTATTGGATCTCTTATCAGCATTTAGTATTATTTTATTCAGTATGGGGAATTGAACTTTCAGCCTCATACATGCTGAGCAAGTGCTCTACCACTGAGCTATTTTCCCCCTGGCACTCAATTTTATTGTTTCTTTTTATTTCTATTTAATAAACTATATTCATTGAGAGTATATTCGCTAAGAGAACTCAAGTTAAGAGGGTTTTATTCCCCCATTTATTTTGTATGTGTGTTGGTATGCATGTGCACGCTTGTGAAGGTCAGAAGGTATCTTTCAGGACTCCTGGGGATTGAACTCAGGTCTGAAGGCTTGGTGGTAAGCTCCCTTACCTACTGTACCATCTTACTGGCCCTCAAGTTAAATTTTGATATAACGCTCTCACTCCCCAAAAAAATGTAAGAATTTCAAATAAAATGATATGGATGTTTTATTCTTTGTCTTATTAATTGGTAGAATAATTTTTTTATAAATATCAAAATATAGATAAGAAACTGTGAAATGTATATTCTCAAAATATAATTAATACAAATGTTGATTTATTAAACTACCAGTGGTGTTTGAATAATTAGATTTAAAAATTTTAAACACTGTGTTTAAATTTAATGCTTAACTATTGAAGGTACAGTGATTTAAAGTCTTTTGTAAAGTGAAAGTAAAATTGTGTGGTTCATATTTTTTTAAAATATATTTTTTGTTAATTGTGTGTGTGTGAGACTCAGAGGGCAGGTTGTAGAACTCTGTTCTTTTCTTCCTCATGTGAGTTCCAGGGATCCATCTCAGGTTATCACACTTGGTGGCAGGCACCTTTACTGGCTGAGCCATATTGCTCTCTAGTGGTCCATAATTTTTATGTGAAGAAGTCCTGTGTTAACCTTTTCCTCTTTGTCTTGAATTGATTTTTAAAATCCCACCTTTTGTGAGAGTGCATTGCTTAATTTTAATGCTTTTTATATCTTGGAGATTGCATTTATCAAAATGATTTCTGATCAACCAAAATTTATTTAATTGTTAAGGTAACAAGACATCATCAGATTTAAGAAGGAGCCTCAATATTTAATCTGTGCAGTAGGATAACAATACAAATGAAACTGTCATTAGAAGCATCAAGATTATAAAATATTTTAGAAATATTCAAATAGCAAAGCAGTTATTTTTTTTAGTACGTCGGGAAGGATAATTTTTTTTTTTTTTTTTTTTTTTTTTGTCCATCATCACATGATCTCAGGCTCTCAGGGTGAGAGCTCACCTCGTTTTGTCATTAAAGAGCTGGGTGTGGCTGTGTACACCTGTGGTTCTGGACTGAAAGTTGCTGGCTTATCTGGGAGGTAAGCATTACCCAGTGAGATAGCATCTCCAAACAACAGAATGCAGCAAACAAACAACAACAAAACCACTTAATCTGGGATGTACTTTAATGGGAGCTGACTTGTCCCCTCTGCAGTCTCAGGATGACATCTCCCCCACTGAAAGAGCAAGCCCTGTATAGGTCAGAGACAAATTCATGAGCCAGTCATGTATTTAGAAGAATATTTATTTCAGTAAGTGTGTGAGTACTGAGTGAGCAGGAATCCAAAAGACAAAGTTTTGTTGATGATGACAATCTGGCTCAAAATTCTTCCTTAAAAATATTAACCAAGTCCTGCCCCTAACATGACAAATTTTGTTCTGTTTTGCCTTTGTAATATGTCTTATCTTTTTCATCCCCACATAGATTAGTTGAATAAGAAGTTATTCCCTGCACCCCCCCCAACCTTTTAAAGCTTTTTTTCAAGACCAAGATTATTTAAAAATTTTATTGTAAGTCTTCTGGTAACTAGATTTGTGCTAACATGAAAGAAAAATAATAGATATTAATCAACCCATAGATTATGAACAATTTGAAATTTGGAAACCAAATAAAATGTTGTTCTAGATGGCTTTGATAATGAAAATGAAAAATTTTAAAGGGATTTAGCTATAAATGACTTTATACCCAACCAGCTGATAAACTGAGGCAGCAGCCAACTCATCCTGTTCTCTGAAATTAACCTTTAGCCACACACTGATCATCTTAAATTTCTCTGTTTTCCTTTGTCATGCAACAGAGATTTGACTTAAAAATATTCTTTTTTAAATCTACTTTCTGGGATTGAAAAACATAATTCTGCTTGTGTTTTCATTGTAGTAATTAAGGAATGCTTTTATACTGATTTCATCCTGAAACTTCATTGTTAATATAGACAAGCTTTAAAAATCAGCATCAAAATATTATACTTCTGCTAAGTGATAAATTATTATATTTATTTGACAAAAAATGCCATTATTTTTATCTACACTATTTAGATAATTTTTTGAAATTAGAATTAAAATATACCTATACTTAAAAAAACAAATAAATAAACAAAGGATAGACTAGTCTAGATGCTATAGCATAGAAACTGTCAAGATAAAATGAATGAATGGCTAAATAGATAAAAGGCTGGGGTATAACTCAGTGGCAGAGTATCTTAGTATACATAAGACTCAACTTCAAGTCTCAGAACTACAAGAAAAGAACATAAAGCCTTTAATTCTGTTTGGTGGAAAAATGATACCTTTTTTTTTTTTTTTTGATACCTGTTCTTAAAATACTTTAGTGTTTTCTAATTTGTGTTTTGTTTTGTGATGAGTTTAGAAGTAGACAACTCCATATTTTTTTTTTCAGGGCTTTGTCTCCCTCTCTCTCTCTCTCTCTCTCACACACACACGCACATATGTATTTCTTTTTTCTTCTGTCTGAGCTGAGAATGTGAAAGGAAGGAACTTTTATTGGCCTGTTTCATTTCTTATCTCAGAGGCTTACTGCCTCCTTCTTGTAACCTAGGCTGAGTCCTGGAAGCTTCTAGCCTCTGGTACAATTTAACCTAGGTCTAGAATGCTTTCAACCCTTACTTCTTAATAAGTTCACTCTTTCTTGCTCTTTCTGAGCTCTTATCTGGATGGTTCAACTCAACTGTCTGGCTCTAACTCCTCTCCCAGCTGACTTATTCAATCTGGCTTCTCTCTAGACCCAGGAATTGCTTGCTTGGCCTCAAACCAACTTCAGCAATCTACTGTAATTTTCTGGCTCCTAATTCTCTCCCTTGTTCTGCCTTCAACCTCTCTCTGTAAAACTTTCTCAGTAAAACTGCCTCTTCTCCTTCTCTCTGTCTGTCCCTTAAGTAGCTTCCCCTTCCTCTCTCTTCTTGTGAGAGCTGGGCATATTCTTTTCTGTTAAATTTTTCTCTGATTCATCAGTTTTTCTGCTACTCAATTAGACATCGCTTTCAAACATGGGTATTTTCTTCTACAAGCTAACTACCTTCATTTTTGAGATTAAAGGCAAGTACTACCACACCTGGGTTTTTCTTTACCTGATACTTGATTTATAACAGCCTGGCTTTGAGCTCAGATCTCCTTGCATCTTTCTCCTGGATTTAAGGCATGTTTATATTTCAGCTGGATCACACAGACCTAGAAGGTCTTTGGATGTGATCTCTTGGCAGAGCAGCCATGTTCTGAATTAAAATTCCTCTACACGAGAATATTTTAAGTAGAGTTGCTTGAGAAAAATGTACATAAATGATTTTTAAGAAATAAGTTATAATGCGTTGGTGTTTGAAATGAAGTATTTGGGTTTGAGCATAGAGTGGATTTCTATAACCATGTGTCTCCAATGCTCCATTGAGATAAAAGTGCTATGTGGATATTTCCTTGCCCAACTAAGTACTTTGGGTCCTACTTTACCAATGTGAAACATCTATACCATGTTCAATGCTTCATTAATGAAGATAAGATGCTTTTTCAAATGCTTAGAAACTACTGCTATTAATTTCAAAAGCAGTTGGATCTCATAACATTCATATAATCTGTTTCGTCCAAACTGAAGAAGACTTGGCTATTGCCATCCATTATCTTTTCAAACTATGCAATTTATTATTATTTGTATGTTTATGTATGTGATCTCTCTCTCTCTCTCTCTGTGTGTGTGTGTGTGTGTGTGTGTGTGTGTGTGAATGTGTGTGAGAGAAAGAGAGAAAGAAGAGGGGGCTGGACTACAGTCTTGTAGAATCTGTTTTTTCCTTTCACCTCAGTATCTGGGGAATCAAATTTATGTACTCAGACTTGTATAGCATCCACCTGTATCTCTTCAGCCATCTTCATGGCCTGTCATCTGTGTTTTAAAAAGTTCTTGACGAAGAAAGAACTTCACAGCTTACAAAGTACATTTATTTTCTTTATTTGAGAGAAAGTGAGACAATCATTTCAGTTTCCTTTCAATTACTTTTATAGGGACACCAGTGCGAGGAGCCAGCGGGTATTGAAACCATCCAAAGTGTGTATGTGAAATGCAGCGTTGTCACTGATGTTAAAGTCATCTCAAATTTTGGAAGTCTTTTTGTTTGGAATTCAAGTAATTTTCCTAGTTTTATGTAAGAACTAAAATAGATTACAAATTTTATAAAAGTATAATTGGTTTAGCATCATAATTTGGGAGGCCCTAGCCTGAAAGCTGGTCGTCACACTGATTGGTTTATAAGTATCTTATAATCACACACTGCAATTCCAACATCACTAGCTTTTGTATTCTCTTCCTTCCCCTGATCTGGGATGGTTCCAGTCAGCTCTCACTGGTGTGGTGTGTTACAAACAGCTCCAACATTTGTACAGCTTGTAACAACAAAGCCTTCCATGTCCACTCATGCAGGCTCCAGTTGTTAGCTCTGGGTCTGCCCAGTATGTCCAATTACTCATAGAATCTAGGATAAGGGAGAAACATTTCCTTGGGGCATTGCTGATCTCCTCAGAAGGGAGGAAAGGATCAATGGAAGCGTCCCAAGGTGGCTCTAACAGCTTTGATTTAGCAGTCAAATGTGATTTGCACTTTGCCTTGATTGCTCACATAATTCAGACCAGACTTATGTTAGTGAGGCATGGAGGATGAATTCCGTTTTATAGAGATGCTCAATAAGCATGGGTCAGTAATGCAGGCACCTGTCCCCTGAGGACAAGAATATATCCTACATTTTGTTATGATATCTTCTTTTCATAGGAATACTATAGAATGTGCTGACCCAGATGAAGACAATGAAATCAGTATGCCCTATTACTGTAGGGAAGAACTGCATGTGCAGTTCTGTTGTTGACTGAAATGTCACAGGCCTGTTTTTATGATGCCCCCAAATAGTCATACTTTTGTCTATCAAGGGTTAACTTTGCAGATTTCTATGTAGTCTCTGAGTCTGAGTTTTTCCTGAGGGAAGGGAGTTGGATAGGCAGGAAAGTGTTCCACTTAAATTGTTTAGAAGTGTTTTGGTTTCTGACTCATGGATTCCAGTGGAGCTTCAGAGGAATTCTCTGCCAGGTAGACATTTTCAACTCTCTGTGAGTCTTCTGTGCGTTGTGTCATGGTTTACTGTCAGCCTGCTTACTGGAGTTTTGAAGTTTTTCTAAAGCAGGGTTTTAAGACTATTCTGGGATCTGCTTGGCAGAGGGGTGGCAAATTGCAAGCTAGGTCAGGAAAGCTTTAGAATGCTGCTTACCAAAACAGTGTCCCTGCTGAGAAACGCTCTCTGAAATGTGTGTGACTCTAAAATAAGCAGTCAGCAAAAAGGCACTTTGTAGAAAGTTTTCAGTACCTCCTCTCACTTTTCAACTTGATGTTGGTTCTTTAGCCCCTATTCTGTTAGATTTAGTGAATTCACTTCTGCTTTACAGACACAATTATAAGGAGTGTCTCCCTCAGAACACAGCCCAGAGAGTGGATTCTTCCTTCTTGTCACAGGCATGCAGTCAGAGTCTACCTCTTCCATCCTGTGCATATTGCAAAGTGAACATTTCTTCCCATCTGCCATCCCATGAATGATAATTCCTCTCATTACAATTCTGTGGCATAATAGTATATAAAATGATGAACTAGGAGTATGACAGCAAACAAACTCATCTAGAATTAGGAAAGTCTGAACAAGAATAACGTGTAAGGAATAAATTATGTGCAGGTGAGATGAGAAAAAGATGTACATTTAAATGAATTTTAAGTGCTATTTTTTTATGAGTCCTATATTCTACATTAATTGAAATGAAACTAGAAGCTATGGAGTTTGTGTTGTATTTGTCTCTGTAAACAAGGTGGTTCAAAATACAGAAAATCTAAACTAAAAAACATGGTTTTGGTTTTCCAGCAGAAGACGAGTTGCATATATCCTTATGTTCATATTTTATGTAAAGGTTTATTTGTGTGATTCACACACATATACGTGCATTTTTCCTGTCCTGTTTTAACTAATATTTTCATTCTGTGTACAGATTTAGACCCCAGTGGTGCTACATCACAGAGTCTTGTTGGAATGCTTAATGGGATTATGTTTGTGGAGATGCATCCTTCCTAGGATTTTAGAAGATTGCTGTTAGAGTCCTTAATGCTGGAAGGGAGATTTTGAACTGCATGACATAAGTAGTAATTTTCTATCATCACATTGCCTTTCTATAAAAATCCTCTTAAAAATTTATGCTGTGTGGATAAGATGGAACTTCCTGTTAAGTGTTTAAATTTTGATGTTTCCCTTGTATTTAAAGTTTGTAAACTTTTATAATGAATTTTTAGCATTTTTTCTATTGAAATTTTAACAATTTTGTCTATCAGAATGACTTTATGAAACTTGCCATTTACTTATACAAAGGTACATTATTTATATTATTCTTTTATTAAATTAGAAGCTTTCCTAAAGGAGTAATGTTTTGCTTTATAATAGTCACATCTAGCTAAGACTGTGACAGATTTTAACATAGATCAACATTTTCAGGTTCCTGATCACAATGCAGCTATTCATTTTTACACTGAATGAAGGAACTGTGACTTATGACAGACAGTGTAGGCCATTCCAGTTTAGTTTGTGGTGTTTTCTTTCTCATGCCACAGACAGCACGTGTCTTAATATCATGTGAGTTGTGGAAGCGTTTATAGAAATGTGGCTCACTGGTTAAAGGTGGACAGCATTCCCCAACCCACCCATGTAGTTACCCCAGAGCGTCAAATGGCGTCCATGTCATTTTCCTAAAGCTTGAGAACTGCTGCGGTAGCTGGCTTCTCATTGCATTCTCATCTCATATCCACTTCCTTGTTCTCTGTTACTAGCTTGAACTCTTCACTTTTTAATTCTTTTTTTTTAATTGAAAACTGATTTTTTTCATACAATATATTCTGCTTATCCTTTCCTCTCCCTTAGCTCCTCCCCACTTCCACACCCACCCAGATCTACACCCTTCCTTTCTTTTTTATTTCCTTTACCAGAATACAAACAGTTATCCTAAAAAGAACACAAAAACCAAATAAAAAGAAAAACCAAAGCAAAACAAAACCAACAAACCAACCAACCAATCAAGAAACCCAAATCCCTAACAAACCTGCATAGAAATAGGACAAAATAAAAAATAAAAAATAAAAAAAAAAAAACAAAACACTTAGAGATGCTGAGACTCACAAATTGGCACACATGGAAAATCCATAAAAACAGTATCAGAAACCATATAATATAAGCAAAAGATCTGTAAGGAAAGAAAAATATCCAGGCAAAGCATTGTGAGGCAAAATCCTCCCAAAATAACATGGAGCTCCTTCTGTGTTGGCCGTTTACTGCTGAGCATGGGGCCTGGCCTTAAGTGTGGTTTGTAGTTGTGAGCCCCAAGTAGCTGCAATGCAGAGTTTTTTACTGGGGTTTGAGCAAGAACTGGGAATTTCCAGCTTATCAGTTACATGATTGAGTGACATTGGCTGAGACTCACAGAAACCGTGGCAGCATGTACAGGTCTAAGCCAGATTGGGTCCCAGTGCTAAAAGGGAAAGAAAACGTATATCTTCATCCCTAACACATTGATGTCACTCACAAAGGAAAACAATTTTTTTTTCCAGTCGAGTCTCACTAGGTACATAAACTACATTGTTAATTCTTACCAATATTTTCATGTAAAAATGAATGTATTTTATCACATGACTGGATATTTGGGGGGGGTTGGAGAAGAAACTATCATTTCATTGTATTTTGATAGTTTCTTGTGTGAAAGTATGGATGTATCAGCTTTAGTTCAGATTTCTAAAGCCCTTCCTCTCGTGATGGATTTCTTAGGAAAAGATTGAGTCATCTTGGATACTTGTATATTAGCAGCAGAAAAACCTTTAACATGTTGTTTAGGAACCTGAAAATTGTTATGTACAGATATTAGTTTCCCCAAAGACCACCAAGAGCCAGACCACATATGCAAGAGCAAAGAACTTTATTCAGGCTTAAGCTTGGTCTCTCCACCTTCACCAACACAGTGGATCAGAGAGCCCCAAGTACCTGCAAGGCAGGGTTTTTTATTGGGGTTTGAGCAAGAACTTGGAATTTTCAGTTTAGCAGTTACAGGATTGAGTGACATTCAGCAAGGGCAAGTTTGTTATAAAAATAATTGGCTAAATAACGTAACTAATATTGAAGGAGCTATTTATAGACCGTAGGAATGTTTTCCTGTGAAGGTTCTACTACTAGGTAGGTGGGCTGCCCAGCACAGATGCCCCACTTTGAGATAAGAGATTGCATTGGGGATATTGTGATGTTGTTCTTGGAATTGGTGACCTATGGCCTAATTTTTCTTTTAAAGCCTGGTCCTAAAATGGAGACAAAATGGAGTTTATGTTGTCTTCTCAAAAATAACTATATTTTCTCAGCAAGAATGAATGTACTTAAGACAGAAGTCACTGTCAACACCCCGAGTAGCCATGGACAGAGCCATGGATCAGTTTTCACTCCGTTTTTGGATGCCTAAAACTCACTTCTATTTTTGTGTAATTTTTAACCCTATCAGAATAGAGTGGTATTCTCAGAACATAAATTAGTCTTAATCAGTTTAAACTGTACATATGTCTTAATTAGGGTTTCTATTGCTGCAAGGAAACACCAGTACCAATAACAAGTTGGAGAGGAAAGAGTTTATTTGGTCTACACTTCCATATTGCTATTCATCATTGGAGGAAGTCAGGACAGGAACTCAAAACAGGTCAGGAACCTGGAGGCAGGAGCCAATATAGAGGCTATGGCTAGGTGCTCCACTTTGTCGTTCTTCCCACCCTTACTCCAGACCAAATAGCTATTCTCCCTCCATGTATGTCTGGCTTCTTTCACTTAGTATTAAGTTTTAAGATCCATTTTTGTGACATGCACTAAACCCCTGGAATTCATTCCTTTTTGTGACCAATTAATATGTTTATGTACTTACTTCAGTGAATCAACAAATCAACATGGTTTCTACTTTTGTCTATTGTGAATAATTCTACATGAAAATTAGGTGCTGTGTCTGTATGTGAGCATATATTTGAAATTTTCTTGTATTACCTTGGTTATTGCCATTTCCCCACCCTTCTTTGCTCTGCTCTTTTTTTTTTCTTCCCCTATCTCCTTTGTTCTTTACATATGTGGAATTGGTTTAGTGGGGACACCAGTCGCAGAATGGAACATTTGAGATGTGTTTGCTTACCTTGGATTTCTTACAAAGGAGCCTACTCAGTAGCAGTAGGTACTAAATATTGATTTTCTTTTATAAGCCGGTAGACCTTGTCTCAAACCACCACAAGGGTAGGGGTTTCAATTAGACAGAATACACCTCAATAAATGCTTCAAATTATTATTAATATTATTTTTTGTCGAAAGTGGATGCCAGGACAACATCTTTATGAAACAGGGTCATATAGGCTCCAGGATTCTGAGCTAGTCTAAGAAATTTAGAGGGTCTTCTGGATTGTTCATTGCATGGGAAGTTTGAGATTAGCTAGAACTGTGCCCAGGTTTCTCTGAATGTGATCTAAAGGCACAGACCATCAAAGGTTTTTTTTTTTTTTTTCTTCTTCTAAGTTTTTGGAAGTGACCTCCCAGTTAAATAGTATTACGTTTTATATTCAGAGGAAGAAATGTTTTGTTTCTGTGTTCATGGATTGGTTCCTCTGTAATCAGACAGTTGGGTAGGAATGCCTATGGTATAAAGACACACTTCACTTTATCTATCACAACTACTGAAAATGGACCACCTGAAATTAGAACTCACTCAAGAGTGCCCACTGGCTGAAGGAAAGGCTGAAGCCCCAGGGGCATCCTTAGGAGGAACTTCTTTACCAGAGGATGAACTTGCTCCCTGTAGAAAGATTATGCAGTTTATTTGATGACTTTGCAGGAGAGCCTGAAGCTGGTGGAGAGAGCTGTGGAGCTGAGGCATTGTTGGACAGAGAGACACACCTTGGGCTGACTGCTTAGCTATTCATGTCTCAATTGCTCTACATGGAAAGCCTCCTTTCTGTTAAGATCACAGGTAGAACTGGGGAGTAGAGTCACTGGATCTCTTTGTCCTTCTTGCTAATGTGGCCATATTGTGCAAGTCTACCATTTCTACCTCTCAATATTACTTTGTCCTATTTAATTGGCCTATTGAAGACCTGTTGTCAGACCCTGCTTCTTGACACATAGACTGTGACCTCACATTTACTGATATCTCCCTTTTCACATTCTTTTCTTCTCTCTTCCACATTACCTTTGTTTACTCCAGCTAACCTAGTATCTGATATTGAAAAGTGAGTGATTTTCAGGCTTCCACAAAAGCAAATTACTAGCTTTATATTAATTTATCAAAGAAAGGGGCAGGGAGGAGATAAGGGAGGGATGGTGGGATTGGGAGGGGATGAGGGAGGGGGATACTGCTGGGATACAAAGTAAATAGCTGTGATTCATGTAAGAAATAAAATTATTTAAAAAAAGATTATTTATGCAACTAAACCCTACATAAATTCTATTAATTTATTTTGTCTTATTTTTTTTTCCTTAGGTTAAAAAAGTTTCTTAAAGTTATTGTATCAGCTAAATATTTTAACTATCCTCTAACTAAAAATACAGTAACATATGGAAAATTCAATAACTTCTCCTTCATAATGCATCTTAGGTATCAGAATTTATTGTTTATAGGCCAGATACTATTTATTGGAAATTCTACAATGAAAATGAGAGTAAAAATGTTCTTATCTAGTAAAGGTGTGAATGAGTGGTAACTTCATATAAGATAACATTATTTTGAAAACTTCTTCATATTCTAAATAATTGTTGGCATTGGTATGTGATGTTTTAGTAAAAAATACATTTGTAAAAACAACCTTTATTAAGATGTTTTAGGAAATAATTTGGGAAATGTGGAGGTTTAAATGAGAATTGCTCCCTTAGGCTCATATATTTGTGTGCTTGCTCTGTAGTTGATAGAACTCTTTAAGAAGGATTAGGAGATGTGGCCTTATTGGAGGAACCCTGCCACTGGGTTGGGCTTCGTGGTTTCCAAAGCCCACACTGTTCCAGTTAGCTTTCTGTCTTCTCTCTGGCTCTCTCTCTGGTTCTCCCCTACCACCCCTTTGTACTTCTTTCTTCCTTTCTCCCTCTCTCTCATTCTTATCTTCTCTGTCTCTTTTACCCCTTCCTTCCCTCTCTCTTTCTCCTCCTTCGCTTCTCTACCCCCCCCTTCTTTTTTTTTTAACTTTAGGTTATTCTGTGAATGTATAAGCTCTTAGTTATTGTTTCAGTGCTATGTCTGCTTGTTGTCATGATCCCCACGATGATGTCATAATGTTTGTGGACTCATCCTCTGGGACCATAAGCATGCCCCAATTAAATGTTTTCATTTATAATGTGCTTTTTTCATGGCGTCTCTTCACAGCGATAGAAAATTAACAAAGACTGGATGACATTTTCCAAACCATGCTCTAAAGTAAGAACAAATGTGAAAAGTAATTATAGGAGACTTGTAAATAGTATGTTCTTTTAAATTACCATTTAGATGTTTTGATTATTCAGCTTGATGTTAAGTTACACATTTTTTTTTTAAATATTAGTTACAGTTTATTAACTTTGTATCCAAGCTATATCCCTTTCCTTCATTCCCTTCCAATCTCACCCTCCCTCCCTCATCTTCTCTCTGCCCCTTTCCAAGTCTACTGATAGGGGAGGACCTCCTCCCCTTTCATCTGACCCTAGTTTATCAGGTATTTTCAGGCCTGGCTACAAAGTCCTCCTCTGTGACCTATCAGAGCTGTTCCTCCCTTGGGGCAGGGGTGGGGGTGGGAGGTGAGTATGAGAGGTGGTGGTGGGGTGGAGGAGAGGTCAAAGAGCCAGCCATTGAGTTCATGTAAGAAATAATCCCAGTTCCCCTTACTAAAGTGTATCAAAACAGATACTGGGGACTCATAACCAAACCTTCGGCAGAGTGCAGGGAATCATAGGAAATAAGGGGGAGATAGTATGACCTGGAGAGGATGGGAGCGCCACAAGGACCAAATATATCTGGACACAGGGGTCTTTCATGAGGCTGTATCCCCAACCAAGGACCATGTATGCATATAACCTAGAACCCCTGCTTAGACATAGCTAGCTTAATATCCAGTGGGTTTCCCTAGTAAGGGGAGCAGGGACTGTATCTGACATAAACTCAGTGGCATGCTTATATGAAAGAAGGGAGAGTTAATATGACCTGGAGATGACAGGAGCATGCTCCACAAGGACCAAATATATCTGGGCACAGGGATCTTTTATGAGACTGTATCTCCAACCTAGAACCCCTGCTTGGATGTAGCCCATGGTAGCTTACTTAGTACACAGTTATTTTTAAGCCAAAAGTTTTTTTTTTAAAGTTTTATTTATTTTTTGTATATGAGTGTTCTATCTACATTTACACCTGCCAGAAGAGGGAATCAGTTCACATGTTGTGAGCAACCATGTGGTCGCCGGGAATTGAACTCATGACCTTTGGAAGAGCAGATAGTGCTCTTAAGTGCTGAGCCATTTCTCCAGTCCCAAGCCAAAAGTTTTGAAAATAAGCTTTTGTACCATATTTCTAGAGAATCTATAATTGTTTTAAATGATACATGAGACTTTTTTTCCAAACTGAACTGAGTTAGGAAAAAAAAAAATTCTTAGAGTAGCTGTATTTAGAATTTAATGAAACTAGGCAGAAAGGAGACTGCAGTGAATTTTCTTTTTAGTCTTTTTTAAAATGAAAGGGTGCATCATTTGTCCTATATATCTTATTCATCATCAGTCACAGCATAGCATTCATTCCCATGAGGGAGATAATGGATACAGAGAGCCTAAGGAATAGAAAAGTATCATTCAATGCAGATGAGCTTTAGTAATATTCTTATCACAGAAAAATTGAGTTTCAAAAACCTTAAGCTTTAGCATTAAGTTGCTATAGATGTATTTAATTAAAGGTAAATTGCACTAACTTTTCTTTAAGTTAGAAATAGGTTTAAAATCTTAAATTAAATTTATCATTAGTTTGTATTTAACTGGTATTCAAGACTTGTTTTTAATATGAAGTCTTTATAAAGTTTAGTCAACAAAAGGTATATTTTAATTGAAATATTATAGTGAACACATGAAGAAAGTCTCTGAGAGAATTTTGTTACTTAGTTATTGGATGGTGTCTCATTTGTTATTGCTGTGAAGAGATACCATTACCAAGACAATTCTTATTGAGGCAAGCGTTTAACTGGGCCTGGCTTACAGTTTCAGAGGCTTAGTCCATTGTCATCATGGTGGGAAGCATGGCAGCATGTAGGCAGACTTGGTTCTGGGGCAACACAGAGTTCTCAGTCTTGATTTGAAGGCAGCAGAAAAGGACTGTCTTCTGCAGGCAACTAGGAGGAGGCCCTGAATCCACACTGGGTGGAGCCTGAGCATAGGAGACCTTAAAGCCCAGCCACCTAGTAATGCACTTCCTCCAACAAGGCCACACCTCCTAATAGTTCCACTTGCTACGTCTAAGCACTCAACTACATGAATGTATGGAGACCACACCTATTGTAAAGAGCAGGCGTGTAGTTGCGTAGGTCTTTAATCCTAGCACTCAGGAGGCAGAGGCAAGAGGATTTCTGAGTTTGAGGCCAACTTGGTTCACAGAGTGAGTTTCAAGACAGCCAGGCCTACACAGAGAGACCCTGTCTCAAAATAAAATAAAACAAAACAAATAGACTAGTTTCTGATTCTTGTTTGTTTTAGCACTCTCCAATGGCTATTAGTCTTCTTAAGTTACAGTGCATGAAGGGTAATGAAGTTATTAACGTATAAAATATACATGTGAGAATGTATATTGCTCACATACATTGGCCAGATTGCAAGCTGCCCTGTACCAAGTTAATTTAAGGCTACCTAGAGGAAATTAGAATACCTGAGGCACACTCTGTGGTTCAGGCTAACTTGGGGTCTTTAAAAGACGCCGTGGTGCATATAGAAGTATATATAGCAAAGCACCGTTTCTTTTCACACATTCTTCCTCCTGGGTCTGCATCTTCTAATTTCAGGATGCAAAACTGCCTTTCTTGCTTTGACTAGATGCTGAGGCATGCCAGTTTGCCTAACAAAAGCAGGGGGAATAGAGATGTGGTAAGATTGATGGTCCTTGCTGCAGTTTGATCAGGCCCATGATTCTTGCGTATCAATTTGTACCCGATTTTTAACCCCACAGTTTGAGGATTCCAAACTTAGAAGTTGTCATCTTATCTTTTACTCCTTTCTTGTTTTATATACTTTTGCTTTAGGTGTTTTATCAAACTTCGGAACTAAAACTTTATTTTTTTATTTTCTGTTTTTTTTTTTTTTTTGGTCAGGCCATGCTGAGTAGCACAAAAGTGTCTCAGATTAATTGTGCATATTAAATCAAAACAAACTCTGTCAAAAGCTAAGCCTATTCACCACAATTTCCATTTCATTTTGAAAGGAAAGACTTCTATAGAAAATAGTCTGTATTTGTTCTCCTTTTTCCTCATCTCCACAGGATGAGGAATCACAAGCTGAAATCTCCTGTAAATATACCATCATTACCCTGAAGGTAATTGCAACATTATAGAGCTGTTAATCTTTTCTCAATGAAGATTGAGATTCATTCACTCTCAGGGGCTTAGTAAGAAAGCATGTTCAAGTTAGGCGTACAGAAAATTGGAAATCATTGTTGTAAGCAGATGGATTATCCTCATCTGTACTACATTTTGTTTCACACTTCCATCATCAGCCTTGCAGGAAGAACTTGCTGTATACAGTGTTAGATTGCTAGTAAGATCAAATGAAAGTTTGCATGGGAGTGCTTTTAGCTTAGTGCCTTCTATGTAGTACCTTCAGGGTAAATGTATTTTTCATGCATTAATTTTACATTGTTGTCTCCAATTTCTCAAAGTTTAAATGAGTACTATGAATAGTACAGTACAGTCTATAGTGTGAAGAACGTTCCTTATGGTGTTAATATTTGAATGTTTTGGATGGAAAAGTTAGGTTTCCAGTTGAAATTACATGTTTCACTAGGTTTTTTTCTTTCCTATTAAAATATGGTTGCTTTAATTAGTTTCCTACAGCTGTAGTCATAATTCCAAGGATTCAAATCTATGAGCTTTTGGGGTCCATTCTTACTCAAACCACTGCCAATACCCAGGGTATACTTTATTTTTCAAGGCATATATAAATTTAGTAAGTTGATAATCAATAGTAACTAAGCATCACAAGTCTACCTCTATTAGTGTGAATCCCAAACATCCAATTTTCATCACTGGTCCCTTACAAAATCTCATATTTAGTTCATGATACAAGATGCAATGTCCATCTTGAGTATCCTCTGAGTCTCAGAAATTCCAGCATTTTTCAAGGGTTCAAGACTTAAAGCTGTAAGTCTCTGTAGAATGAAGAAATATGTAACTCTCAAAACAAAATGATAGGTAACAGACACCCCCACTGTAAATGGGAGGACCAGGATTCCAAGCAGAGATCAATGTAAAGGAAGACCAAAAGCCAGCAGGGCAGTCATGAAGTCGTGTAGCTCTGTACCTGGGAGTAGCACATGGTGATATTAGTCGCAGCCTTCAGTGTTCGAGAAAGCTGGAAAGCTAAAGGAAGCTTAGTCAGACAGTCTGAGTAAAGAGTAGTGCAGTAAGACTGAGTCCCCAGGCCTGGGAAACTAATAATATGGTGATGAGAGGGCAGAGCCAGGCAGAAGTATTAGTAGGTGGCAGTAATTAGAACAACATGTTAATGGTTTTGTTTCAAATTTAAGACTATGAATTTGGTCAGTAGTTCAGCAAACAAGACTATGTGGATCATTTTATGTTAGATATCTATTTCTTAAATCAAAAGCTAAAAATCATAATAATAAATAGTTAAAATGTTTCTTTAATGGAGTTACCTTTAAAGGCAGTTGGTTCTATTCTTGAACATGTTAAGCCTTGACATAACTTGGCAGTATTTTCCTGAAATTGAGTCTCTGATTTCTGAAATGGGAGTGGAAAAAGATGTGAAAAATGATGGCCTCAAGCTTTTTAAAATCCAAATTGAAACTTGTACTACAAAGAGAGAAGTTTAACCTGAGAGTTTATGCCTCTATCAGCATGACACAGAGCAGCAATTGAAGTTTTCTTACACCCCACAGATCTAATAAACACATTGGTTCATTTAAAAGGGATTCATTTCTCTTGGATTCTGGAATTCAGAAAAGAAGGAAGATAGTCTAATGAATTATATGCTATATATGTTATAAATGTACAAATCACATATAGTGGTCCAGTTTAAGTGCCATTAGTGTTTATATATAGACAGTTAAGCATTCTATAAATGTCTCTACAGGTTGTTTAGTATTTTAAAAGATTGCTTTGTTGTGTAGAAATAATATATTGAATGACTATAATTGATGTAAATACATAATATATATCTAATTTATAAAAATTATATATAAATTTTACATATACATTTATATATATAAATTCTGATATTCTGTGTATTATGCATATTACTTTAGAATTTATAACAGAGAATATTATGAATCTATCTTAAAAGACAAATACACTTATATCGTGTAGTTTTTAAGTTAGTGAGGTCTTGCTATTTTTGGTTATACTATTTGATAGGGATCCAGGTTAATTGGAAAGATTAACAAAAATAACCACCTATATTTTATGCTTTTAAATCATTTATATCATTTAATAAACATATACATAATTTATATATTATTAATATATAAGGAGAATACTATTTATGATAGCCTATAAAACAAAGTTGAGGTTTTTGTTAGTCCTTCTTTTTATTAAATTTCTAACTACAAAATTAGGTTAATGTCTTGATTTGGCATACAAAGTGTAAGTTTATTATTTTATTTAATACTTGGTGACAACTTAATTATGTGTGACTTTCTGTGTTGAACTTAGTGGATCTCAGAGTGTATATACCAAGATCCCTGAATTTAGATAACTTATAGTAAGAAGAACTAAAGATTATGTGTTGGTATAATGTTCTTTTGAAATGTATACACCTTACCATTGTTCATTCAAATGCTTATTTCTACCCCCCTACTCTCTGGTTTCAATCCGGAAATGGCATTGTGATACTCACTCTGAGTATCCTATCTCAACTGTGTGTAAACAGGCCAAAATAAAACAACTAGCACAATGTTGTGCAAAGGGAGGAGTCAGAGGACAGGAAAGAGAGGAGGAGATACAGGGCAGGAAATGAGTGGGAGGAGAAGGGGCAGGAGGGAAAGCTTGGAGAGAGAGCTGGAGGAGAGATCTTGGAACTACATGGAGATGGACTGGACATAATATATCACAAAAAGCAAGTATAATATGGGAAATCTAAATGTTAGAAAACTATGAGGGCTTGGAGGTTTAGGAGGGAGTAACTATTGCCCAGCACTGTGTTCTAGGTTAACTAAATAAACCCAGTCTCTGTGTGGTGATTTGGTTATAAAGCTGTCTAGGATTAACGGCAAGCATTACTAAATGATATATCAGTAACAAAAATTAATCACCATATACAACAATACAACTGTTCAGGACTAACAGCAGAATTACCAGAAGATATATCAATAGCAAATATTAATCACCGCTTACAACAACGATGCACTTTTTAATCCTGATGTGACTTGATGAGCTGGGGTATGTTGGTAGGGAGGGGCACTCCTTTTTCTGAGGAATAGGTGAGGAGGAAGGGGAAAGAAAAAGGGAGAATGGGGCTGCAAGGAGAGGAGGAAGGGGGCTAAGATGGGAATGTAAAATGTATAAATAAATTAATTTTAATAAAAAAAAATCCTGTAGCTTTTATGCTGTTTGTGGGGAATTCAGTTAGATAGCAGTCACTCCTAACTTGATGCACAAGTTAGCTCTAGCTATAGTTTTTTCACATTGGGTTGTATTTGGAATACATACAGTATTAACAAAATTCAGGTTATAATAGTGGTATGTATTCACTTGTCACTCATGAATGTATGGCTCTGTGAGATTAACTTTTTTTTAGAGGTCTAATAAAAGGAGGTGAAGGAAATAGAATAGCAATTGAGATATTTTTGATGAGAGTGAGGCTGCTAGTGAACAATCAAAGAAAATTGTAGGAAGTCCTTGTTATCTTCTTTTAAAAGAATGGCTAAGATAAAAAAAAAATCTCAAGTGATGACACCTGCTGGAGAGGATGTGGAGAAAGGAGAACCCTCCTCCATTGCTGGTGGGAATGTAAACTTGTACAACCACTTTGGAAATCAATTCTGGTGCTATCTCAGACAATTAGGAATAGTGCTTCCTCAAGATCCAGATATACAACTCCTACGCATATATCCAAAAGATGCTCAAGTATACAACAAGGACATTTGCTCAACCATGTTCATAGCAGCTTTATTTGTAATAGCCAGAATCTGGAAACAACCCAGATGTCTCTCAGTTGAGGAAGGGATACAGAAATTGTATACATTTACACAATGGAATACTACTGAGCAATTAAAAACAAGGAAATCATAAAATTTGCAGGCAAATGGTGATAAGTAGAAAAGATCAGAGTGTGGTATCCTGGAAGCAGAAAGTCACACATGGTATATACTCACTTATAAGTGATGGGATGGATATTGGAAGAGGGAGAAAACAGGGAACAGGACAGGGGTCTAGCACTAGGGACTCTGAAAGACTCTACCCTGCATGGTATCAAAGCAGAGGTTGAGACTCAGCCAAACTTTGGGCTGAGTGCAGGGAATCTTATGAAAGAAGGGAGAGACAGAAAGACCTAGAGGGGACAGGAGCTCCACAAGGAGAGAAAAAAAAAATCTGGGCACAGGGATCTTTTCTGAGACTGATACTCCAACTAAGGACCATTCATAGAGATAATCTAGAATCCCCAAACAGGTGTAGCCCATGGCAGCTCAGTGTCTAAGTAGGTTCCCTTGTAATAGGAACAGGGACTGTCTCTGACATGAACTCAGTGGCCTGCTCTTGGTTCACCTTTCCCTGAAGGGGAATCAGATTTGTCGGGCCACAGAGGACGACATTGCAGCCAGTCCTGATGAGACCTGATAGGCTAGGGTCAGGTGGAAGGGGAGGAGGACCTCCCCTATCAGTGGACTTGGGGAGGGCAATGGATGGAGAAGAGGGAGGGAAGGTGGGCTAAGGAGGGGACAAGTGAGGGGGCTACAATTAGGCTACAAAGCGAATAACTGTAATTAAAAATTAAATAAATTTAAAAATTATGATATTTTTTTCTCAAGAACTACATTTATCTGCACAGTGAAATATCACATCTGACCTCCATTTCACTTCTGTAACTCCACTATAATCTCCAACAAATTTCCCTCTCAAGTTCATGTCTGTTTTTTCCTTTCCTTTCTTTCCTTTTTCCTTCTTTCTTCTTTTAATCTACCAAGATCTGTTAGTGCTTCCCCTTGTGGGGACCATCCACATGTGCATAGGTAGCTGGGAATATTATCACAAAGAGTGATTTTCCTCTTCCTTTGCACCTATCAAGTGCCAGTAGCCATTAGTAGGGAGGGGCTTGACTATTTCCCTGTCTATGCTGCTATTCTGTCTGGTTTGACCATATGCAGGTCTTGTGCAGGTAACCCCAGGTACTGTTACTTAATAGGAATCTCTATCAAAATTTATTTTGAAAAACATCCAACTGTCATTAGTCAGGCATTTTTTTTTTTAAGTCCCTGATTCCATTTAGAGCCATCTGCTGTGATCTCTAGCTTCACCCTACTCTGTGTCATGACTACTCACCACTTTTCTTTGGTCTTATACAGATTCCTTACTTTGCTCTTTAGCATCTCATATCTGTTCAACCTTGACTTTCTATCATGCCTGTTCTACACATCTGTAGCATTGCAGACATCAAAATCTCCTTTCTCTTCTGGGACTGTGGGGAAAACTGTATGGCCTCATGAGGTGCTGCTTGTACAGCACAGATTCGTGGTTGTCAGCTGTCCAGAAATCGATTGCACACTTCTGACTCCACTTTCTTTATTCTCTACATGTCTATTTTAGTTTTCTCACTCTTTCTTGAATTTTTCTCTTATTTCATCACATCATTGTTCTCTTTCATCGTAACACTTAGTCTGACTTCTCAGAGAAGTCAAGCCAGTTGAAAGGCAACATTTCATCCACCAGATATCAGTTCTCAATGTTGTCTGTATTTAAATGTACATAATAAGATAATAGAAAAATGACATTACGGATCAGTGCATTAACTTCTTTTTAACATGCAGTGTAAATCTGTGTTTATTTCCTCTTTCTGTGAGGCTGCTCAGTGCTGCTTCCCACTTCTGGAAAGAGAATTGCCACATCTCTCCTTACTTAAGTATATTTTGGAAGAAAAGGCTGTCCTTCCTTTAATTCTGTCATAATTCTTTTCCCCCTCTAAGATGTATTTTATTATTTATTTATGCATATCTCTGTGTATGTGCACATGTGTAGGAGTGTCTGCCAGGCCAAAGCAGGCATCTCCCATTGACAATTCTACTAACAAGACACTGCTTCTTTTCCATCTTAGCTAAGACTGTGTCAGAGAGTAAAGAGAGCTAAACTGAAACAGGAGTCAGTTGGACATGAGTCAGGTCCTGCTTTGTCAGTAGCTCTGAGATTTGTGCTCTGGTACTCTCACTGCTTGAGCCTCCTTCATTATTATCTATCAAATGAAAATTCTAATGCTATATAGGACTTCTGAGATAATTGGATTAGATATTGAATGTCAGGCACTAAGGAGAATCCATAACTACTGCTGCTGCAGTCATGTTCACGAGGGCATCCTACTTACTGCTATTGTAACCACTTCATTATTTCTTATATCCATAGAAAACTTTATTCCTCTATCGTTAGGTATAAGACAGACTCTGAGCCTCTACTCCAAACATTTTTTTATATTTTTCCAGTTCCACTCCCCTGACCAGGTCAGTAGTGTTTATTTGCATGGTAGACATCAACATGTAGTGTCTTTTACTTGACCATTCTGGATCTTCAGCTCTTTATATTTTCTAATATTTGATATTTTCTGATATTTAGGGTTCTAATGTGTTTTTTGAAGGCCATTAGAGTTTCCTTTTAGAATTTAAGATTTTTGTTGTTGGTTTTATTTTTGTTTCCCCTACCACCTTTATTTTTGAGATAAGACCTTTTTGTTTGATAGTGCAGGTTGGCTTAAACTCCATGTGTCGCCCAAACTGTCCTCAAATTATCAGCAATCCCATCTCACCCTCCTAAGTGTGGGTCTTCAGTTTTGAATCCCACACCTGCTCAAGATATAAATTCTTCTTCTTCTTTTTTTTTTTTTTAAGATTTACTTATGTATACAATGTTCTGCCTACATGTACACCTGTGCTCCAGAAGGGGGCACCAGATCTCATTGTATATGGTTGTGAGTCACCATGTGGTTGCTGGGACTTGAACTCAGGACCTCTGGAAGAGCAGCCCATGCTCTTAACCTCTGAGCTATCCCTCCAGCCCTCAAGATAAATTCTTAGGTTATTGTTGGTAGCTTTGTGTTCTTCTGGTGGTGACTGTCTGTAGAGGTATGGCTAGATGGAAAGATGGTTTTCTGTGTTTATTTTTGGTTCAAACTGTTCTGTCTGTTCCCTCCAGCCCTAAATTCTCAAATTGCTCTACCTTGGCAAGCCTTTAACTTTTAGACATTTTCTCTTCAAAGACATCTTTATCCATCAAAGTTGACTTTTTATTCTAGCTATTGACCAGGCTATATTCTTAGTGTTAAAATTTTTATATGTCTCCCTATGTGGCCTTTTCCTTTATAATATCTCTGACAGACTTGATTTGAGTCCATGGCAAAGATCAATGAAAACAAACAAATAAAGGCTACCTGAGCTATGTTTTTGAATTATTTTTCACAGTTTTATTGAGATAATTCTTACAGCATACATTTTACCTACTTTAAGTATACAATTACCCTACTTGTAGTGTAATTAAAAACTAGCTTGTGCAATACTCACCACTCTCAGTTTTAAAACATTTTCTTTATTTCAAAAGAGACCCAGTATGCATTCCAGGTGTCAATTTATTATTGTCACAGTCCCACATAGAAACAATATACATTTGGCATGTACACTTGCCTCTCCTCAATATTTTGTATAAATAGTTTGTAACGTCCATCTTTTGTGGTTGGCTTTTTCTATAATATAATTTGTGTTCACAAGGTTCTGCGTTGTGCTCTGTATTAGCATGCTTTTTCTCTGTATGGCCAAACATGTTACTCTATAAACACAAAGCATTTTCTTTGATGATTTCTTAGATGTTTTGATTGCTTTCACCTTTTGATTACTGTGAATTATGTTGCAGTGAACACGATACATATAAGGCATTGTGTGAACATCTGTGTCCTAGCTTTCTTTCTATTGATGTGATAAACATCATGAGCAAAAGCCCCTGGGGGAAGAAAGGATCTGTGAGGTGTGTATGTCCTGATCACAGCCCATCATTGTGGGAAGCCTAGGTAGCAGCTCAAGCAGGGGGAGCAGGAGCAGAGGCTGTAAAGGGGCACTGTTTACTGGCTTACTCAGTTTCTTTTCTTATATAGCCTAGTACCACCTGCCCAGGGACAACACCGCCTACAGTAGGTGGAGCCCTTCTGCGTCGTTCACTAATAATAATAAAAAAAGCAAAACAAATAAAACAAAACAAAAAACCCCACAGTCATTCCTACAGTACAGTCTGATAGAGGTAATTCCTAATCTGAGGTTCCCTCTTCCAACATCGGCTTTTATCACATTGACGAAAATCAGTCAGTCAATCAACACAACCTGCTTTCATTTATCTTGGACATATAAGTTTGAATTGAATTCCCAGGCGCAGTGAGTTTCCAGGCTGTTTTCCAAAGTAGTTACATTGACTTTTCATTTTAAATAGCAATGTTTGAAGTTTAAAGTTTTTCCACATCTTTCCTTTTACTTTGCATCTATTGTTTTTACTGTAGCCTTCCTGTCTTTGAAAACAGCATCTCATTGTGATTTTTATATTGCCATGACTAACGGCATTGAACAGTTGTGTGCTTAGAGCCCATTGCTATTGCAGACACTTTTAAGATCCTCTGCTTGTTCTGAAAATATATTTTAAGAGTTAAATTGTAAACATTATTTTGAAAATTTAGACTTAAGTAACATTTTCACTTATATGAATTAGTTATTTTCATCCCCTTTATAGTCATTTTAATTTCTTGATGGTGTCTTTAATTTACCCATTTTTTTTCATTGTAAAACATGTGATTTATCAGTTTCTTCTTTTGTTCTATGTATATATAGTGTCGTTTTGAAGAATGCGGTCACAGATATTTAATTTAGTTTTTTTATTTAATTTTTTAAATTTATTCACTTTACAACTTGATCATAACCCTCTCCCCCAACTCATCCCAGTCCCACATTCTTTCCTTCTCCCTTGCTCTCATCTCCCTGTTCTAGTCCTCAGAAAGGGGGAACCCTCCTCCCCTTCCAACTGACCCCAGCTTATAAAGTCTCATCAGGGTTGGCTGCATCCTCTTCTGTGGTCTGGCAAGTCCACCCCACCAGGTGGAAGTTATCTAAGAGCAGGCAACAGAGTCCATGTAAGAGACACCACCTGTTCCCCTTACTAGGGAACCCACATGGAGACTGAGCTGCCTATGGGCTAAATTTTAGCAGGAGTTTTAGTTCCTCTTTGTGCATGGTCCTTGATTGATATATCAGTCTCTGCAGCTCCCCTCCTCCCTGGGCCCAAGTTTTTTGGCTTTGTTGATCTCCTTGTGGAGCTCCTGTCCCCTCCAGGTCTTTCTGTCTTCCATAAGACTCCCTGCACTCAGCCCAAGGTTGGCTGTGAGTCTCTGCATCTGCATTGGTCCCCTACTGTGTGGAGTTTTTCAGAGGACATCTGTGGTAGGCTCCCAACTGCTTCTGGTGCCTGTTCTCTTTGACCTTCTGTACGATAATTAAGCATCCTCTTTGTTACTTAGCTTCTTTAGGTCTATGAATTGTAGTATGATTATCCTGTATTTTATGGCTAATATCTACTTATGAGTGAATATATATATCATGCTTGTCTCTCTGGGTCAGGCTTACCTCACTCAGGATCATCTTTTCCAAATCATTCCATTTGCCTGCAAATTTCATGATGTTCTTGTTTTTAATAGCTGAATAGTATGAATAGTATTTTTCTTTTTTTTTCTTTCTTTTTTTTTTTTCTGTGTAGCCTTGGCTATCTTGGACTCACTTTGTAGACCAGGCTGGCCTTGAACTCACAGAGATCTGTGTGCTTCTGCCTCACAGAACACTGGAATCAGGCATGTCTTAGTTTTATTTAAATGTTTTATTGTTAAAATCATAAAGTGGGAAATTTGCAATCAGTCCCAACAGAGCCTCTGACAATACTATAATTTGCCTTGTCTATGGAGAGCCAGCCAATGGGTTCCATATGTTGATTGACATGGAGAGCTAGAGTTTGTTGTAATAGTCAATGAAAGCAAACTATAGGGCCATTTCTGGCTCGGAGGTTACCGATGGCTGCCTCTGAGTACTGGACACATTTCATAAATACCCTCTCTCATTTTCTTCTCTATTTCTCTTTGTCTCTTAACATGTTCAATCCCAAGCAAATAGTATATCTCTTCCAATTTAACTGTTAGTTTTGGACTTATTATCTACCGTCCCTGAGAAAGTGAATGGCTGACCAAATTTAGGCCAAAATCAAACTCCTGTGTTTTAGTGTGTGGGATACTATTACAAAGTACCAGAGCCAGGGTAGCTTAAAAGCAAGAGAAATCCTCACAGGTTTGAAGGCTTAAGCCTGATGTTAGCATGCTTAGGGCATGATAAAGAACTATTTCAGGGTTTAAAATAGTTGATTTCTCCATATATGCTCTGTAGCAGAAAGGAAGTAAGTTAGCATGCTCTCTGAAATCATTTCTATTTGAATAATAATCCTGCTTACCTGGGTTTCACCCTGAAGACCCAAGCTTCTTTCAATGGCCTCAGTTCCTAACATCCTCATCTTGGGGGATGGAATTTCAACACAAAACTTTGGAGAGACCTGGACATTCTTTTCACAACAGCATCTAAAAAGACAGAGTTTAATACCATCAGAAATAGCAAAGAAAAATGTTATCTTTAATAATGCTTATCTTTATATCTTTAATATCTTTAATAAAAATGTTATTTTATCTCTTCACATCTACCTGGCAAGAATAATTTGGAATTGGGTAGCATTTTTAGACTAAATTTCCATCATAGACATTGAGGTATTTTTGTGTGTGTGTGTGTGTGTGTGTGTGTGTGTGTTTGTGCCAGAAGATAAAGTGAATAAAAATAAAAGAATAATACAAATAAAATGAAATTACTTATCTTTAAGCATCTGTGGAATATGAGGAATGAGCACATCCTGGAATACTGCAAATTCCAGTGCAGTATTGAATGCATAGGCCATTTATTTATACCTTCCTAGTTTCAGTGTGAATGCATGAGAACTCTTCTCTCTCATCTAAATGTGTATTTAGCCATGCCCTTTAATATGCAAAAACCTAAAATTACATATTTTAATGTGGTGACATGAAATGTTTTGGTATATGTATGCAATGTACAGAGTGGAATCTTCTTACACATATTTGCTTTCTCAATGTTGCTCATTTTGAAGTGAAAAAACTTAAAATCATTTCTTCTAGATTTCTGAAATATTTCTAGGTTTCTGAAATATTGGTACATTATTGTTACCTATAGTCACTTAGCTATAGTTACCCTATCTCTACTATATCTGTGGATCAGGCTTTTTCTTATCTCATTCCTGGTTCTACTCCACCTGCCAGGTTTTAAGTAATCACCATTGGACTCTCAATTAAAAGACAAACAATTTTCTTTTACTTTTGAGTTTGTACTATAATTTCATCATTTTCCCCTTCCCTCTCTTTAACACTTCCTGTATATTCCTCCTTGCTCTCTTTCAAATTCATCACATCTTTTGTTTTCCATTAATTGTTGTTACATACAATATTCTGTTAAATGCAGAAATACAACCTGTTTAGTTTGTTGCAGGTATGTTTTCTGAACTGACCGTTTGGTATTCGATAACTGTTTGGTGTGCTGTTCACTGGGGGAAAATATTTTTACAGGTCTCAGAATTCCTTAGTTGCCTGTAGGCTTCAGAGAGTCAGAGAACTATGCTGTGAAACTGTATTTTCTAAGATTCTCAGAAGCTACACCCATAAAGCCTGACCAACATGGATAAGGGGGAAGACCTTGAGTCCTTAATGTTACATAAGCAGCTCTCAGCTTTTAAGAACTGAATTCTGGTCCTTGGAGATAGCTCAGTGCGTAAGAGGGTTTCCCATGCAAGTATGAATTTGAGTTGAAATCCTCAGTACCCTTTCGGGCATGACCAAACATATATATACCCAGTGCTGGGGGTGGACACTGGAAGAGTCCAGAAGCTTCCTGGGAAGCCAGACTAGGAGAAAAGCTGGACTTTTTGTTCAGTGAGCTACCATGGCTTACGGGAATAAGGGCAAGAGAGGCATCTACTTGATGTCCTGGTCTGGCTTATGCATGTATGTATGCACATGTGTACCCACACTCAACATTTGCACACATAAAGTCACACAAGCACACACCACACCCTTACATCACATACACAAAAGAGCTGAGTCTGGCTGTTGGGCTCAAATGGGAGGCCAGAAGAATAGAAGGGAATAGACATGTAGGGGTATGTCGAGCAGAGCACCTCTGCTTTGATTTATTTAATATAGTTTCCATTTTGGAATCTTTATATTGGAAAAAAATGATAGGCTTCAGCTGCTAAAAGTAAATAGATTGGTAAATAAACACTTTGATTGTCATTGTATTAAATCTCAGAGTAAGTCACATTATCATCTTCATTTCAATAAAAGTAGAAATTAATGAAAGAAATTTAAAGGGAAATATAATACAACTCAATTTATCCCAAATAACAGTAAGGTTAAAGAGAATAATCAGTGTTCCAATTACAGCCTATTTTGAAAAGAAATGAAAACAGTGTATAACACACCTCGTGTTTTTTATAGCTGGAAAAGTAATGAGAGAAAACTTCTCTTGCTGATTGTACATCTGATCCATGGAACACAGAAATGTTATGTGTCTGCTCTCTCAATTCTCCCAAGCATGGTGTATGTCTTCTTGATACATTGAAGAGGAGTTTATTTATTGCACTCTGGGGATCATCAGGGTACTAGTGCTTAATTCTTTTAGTGAACCCTGGCTGAGCAAGATAGGCATACCTTGTCATCAGAATGATAATCATTGGTGTCGCTGAGGATATGGGTAGTTGAACATTCTTTTGGGCAGCTGGTAGGAATATGAATTGAAACTGCTAAACCAGAATGTAGTTTGCTAATCTGCATTTGGAGTCATAAATATGTTACGATCTGATGTCTACTGCCTGATAGTATCACTTTATAACTGGTAGTTATTTGGACAGGCAGTTTTGCACAGAGACCTGACATTATGAGTTTTCATTATGGCACTTTTCTAATCCTGGAAGGATAGAGAAGCCATATATTTATACAGTTGGCTTTGATATTATAAATATTTTACTTGTCTGTTTCATTTATTTCTATGCCCTGTATATATTTAATTTTTTTATCTTAGAGAAAAATCATCATAGAAGATGTTATTTCATATTCTCATTTTGTTTTTAATTGTATTACAACATACACATCTTTGTCCATTGCTTTTTACATATTTCTTGAGAATGGCAAAAGTAATAGTTTTCTTTGCAGTTTCATGTTTTCCCATGCTGATAAATCCTTCTTTCTTTTGTATATGATTCCCCATTGTTTAATTCTCCTCCCTACATTCATGTTACTCATTCTTCAGCTTCTTCAAGTTTTGCTTGTTTATTATTTATTTTTATTATTATTTCCTTTTGCAATTAATTCCCTAGAGGAGAATTTTTGTTGTTGGTTTGTTTTCTTTGTTGCTTAAAATATATGTATCAAATGTTTTTTTAATTTTTTTCTTTATTAATTAAACTTTATTCACTTTGTATCCCCCCATAAACCCCGCCCTCCACCCCTCCTAATCCCACCTTCACTCCCACTCCTTCACGCCTGCCTCTCCCCAAGTCCACTGATAGGGGAGGTTCCGCTTTCCTTCTTTCTGATCTTAGTCTATCAGATCTCATCAGGAGTGACTGCATTGTCACCTTCCGTGGCCTGGTAGGGCTGCTCCCCGCTCAGAGGGAGGTGATCAACGAGCAGGCCAATCAGATTATGTCAGAGGCAGTCCCTCTTCCCATTACTATGTAACCCACTTGGACACTGAAATGCCATGGGCTACATCTGTGCAGGGGTTCTAGGTTATCTCCATGAATAGTCCTTGGTTGGAATATGAGTCTCTGGGAAGACCCCTGTGTTCAACTTTTCTGTTTCTGTTGCTCTTCTTGTGGAGCTCCTGTCATCTCCAGATCTTACTATTTCCAATTCTTACATAAGATTCCATGCACTCTGCCCATAAGTTGGCCATAAGTCTCAACATCTGCTTTGATAGGCTGCAGGGCAGATCCTTTCAGAGGCCCTCTGTGGCAGGTTCTTAGCTTGTTTCCTGTTTTCTTCTTCTTCTGGTGTCCATCCTCTTTGCCTTTAGGGATGGGGATTGAGCATTTTAGTCAGGGTCCTCTCTCTTAATTAGTTTCTTTAGATATACAGATTTTAGTAGGTTAGTCCTATATTATATGTCTATATGAGTGAGTATATACCATGTGTGTTTTTCTGCTTCTGGGATAGCATACTCACGATGATCCGTTCCAGTTCCCACTATTTACCGGCAAATTTCATGATTTCCTTATTTTTCATTGCTGAGTAATATTTCTGTATCTATTCTTCAGTTGAGGGGCATCTGGGCTATTTCCAGCTTCTGGTTATTACAAATAAAGCTGCTACAAACATGGTTGAGCAAATGTCCTTATTATGTACTTGAGCCTGTTTTGGATATATGCCTAGGAGCAGTATGGCTGGATCTTGAGGAAGTGCTATTCCTAGCTGTCTGAGAAAGCGCCAGATTGCTTTCCAGAGTGGTTGTACAAGTTTACATTCGTACCAGCAGTGGAGGAGGGTTACCCTTTATCCACAACCTCTCCAGCATGTGTTGTCACTTGAGTTTTTTTAATTTAATTTAATTCTATTAATTATACTTTATTCACTTTGTATTCCCTCATAAGCCCCTCTCTTCTCCCCTCCCAGTTCCACACTCCCTCTCTCTTCATAATGCCTGCCCATCCCCAAGTCCCCTGATAAGGAAGGTCCTCCTCTTCCTTCTGATCTTAGTCTATCAGATCACATCAGGAGTTGCTACACTGTCATCTTCTGTGTCCTGGTAAGGCTGCTCCCCATTCAGGGGGAGATGATCAAAGAGCAGGCCAATCAGATTATGTCAGAATATGGAACCCACATGGACATTAAACTGCCATGGGCTACATATGTGAAGGGGTTCTAGGTTATCTCCATGCATGGTACTTGGTTGGAGTATGAGTCTCTGGGAAGATCCCTGTGTTCAAATTTTCTGGTTCTGTTGTTCTGCTTGTGGGGTTCCTGTCCTCTCCAGATCTTACTATTTCCACTTCTTACATAAGATTTCATGCACTATGCCCAAAAGTTGTCCATAAGACTCAGTGTCTGCTTTTGATAGTCTGCAGGGCAGAGCCTTTCAGGAACCCTCTGTGGCAGGTTCCTTGGTTGTTTCCTGTTTTCTTCTTCTTCTGATGTCCATCCTTTTTGCCTTTTGGGATGGGGATTAAGCATTTTAGTCAGGGTCTTCTCTCTTAATTAGTTTCTTTAGATGTACAGATTTTAGTAGGTTTATCTTATGTTATATGTCTATATGAGTGAGTATATACCGTGTGTGTCTTTCTGCTTCTGGGACAGCTTACTCAGGATGATCTTTTCCAGGTCCCACCATTTGCCTGCAAATTTCATAATTTCCTTATGTTACATTGCAGAGTAATACTCCATTGTGTAGATGTACCAAAATTTATGTATCTATTCTTCAGTTGAGGGGCATCTGGGCTGTTTCCAGCTTCTGGCTATTACAAATAAAGCTGCTACAAACATGGTTGAGCAAATGTCCTTTTTGTGTACTTGAGCCTCTTTTGGATATTTGCCTAGGAGTGGTATGGCTGGATCTTGAGGAAGCGCTATTCCTAGTTGTCTGAGAAAGCACCAGATTGCTTTCCAGAGTGGTTGTACAAGTTTACATTCCCACCAGCAGTGGAAATGGGTTTCCCTTTTCTCCACAACCTCTCCAGCATGTGTTGTCACTTGAATTTTTGATCTTGGCCATTCTGATGGGTGTGAGGTGAAATCTCAGGGTTGTTTTGATTTGCATTTCCCTAATGGCTAATGAGGTTGAGCATTTCTTTAAGTGCTTCTCTGCCATTCCATATTCCTCTACAGAGAATTCTCTCTTTAGCTCTGTTCCCCATTTTTTAAGTGGATTACTTGGTTTGCTGCTTTTCAGCTTCTTTAGTTCTTTCTATATACTGGATATGAGATCAGATAAAGGGTTGGTGAAGATTCTTTCCCAATCTGTAGGCAGTTGCTTTGTTTTGATGATGGTGTCCTTTGCTTTACAGAAGCTTTTCAGTTTCATGAGGTCCCATTTATTGATTGTTGCTCTTAGAGCCTGTGCTGTTGGTGTTCTGTTCAGGAAGTTGTCTCCTGTACCAATGAGTTCTAGAGTTTTCCCCAATTTTTCTTCTAACCGATTTACTGTATCTGGTTTTATGTTGAGGTCTTTGATCCACTTGGACTTTAGTTTTGAGCAGAGTGATAAGTATGGATCTATTTGCATTTTTCTACGTGTAGACATCCAGTTAGACTAGCACCATTTGTTGAAGATGCTGTCTTTTTTCCATTGTATGGTTTTGGCATCTTTGTCAAAGATCAGCTGTCCATAAGTGTGTGGGTTTATTTCTGGGTCCTCTGTTCGATTCCATTGATCCACCATTCTGTTTCTATGCCAGTACCATGCAGTTTTTAAAACTGTTGCTCTATAGTACAACTTAAGATCAGGGATGGAGATACCTCCAGAAGATCTTTTATTGTAGAGGATTGTTTTAGCAAATCTGGGTTTCTTGTTATTCCATATGAAGTTGAGAATTTTTCTTTCCAGGTCTGTAAAGAATTGTGTTGGTAATTTGATGGGAATTGCATTGAGTCTGTAGATTGCTTTTGGTAGCACGGCTATGTTTACTATGTTAATCCTGCCAAGCCATGAGCATGGGAGATCTTTCCATCTTCTGATATCTTCTTCTAATTCTTTCTTCAGAGACTTGAAATTTTTTTCATACAAGTCTTTGACTTCCTTGGTTAGGGTTACTCTGAGGTACCTTATGTCATTTGTGGCTATTGTGAAGGGTGTTGTTTCCCTAATTTCTTTCTCAGCCCTTCTGTCTTTTGTATGCAGGAGGGCTACTGATTTCTTTGAGTTAATTTTGTATCTGGCCACTTTGCTGAAGGTGTTTATCAGCTGTAGGAGTTTCCTGGTGGAGTTTTTGTGGTCACTCACGTATACTATCATATCATCTGCATATAGTGATAATTTGATTTCATCCTTTCCAATTTGTATCCCCATGATCTCCTTCAACTGTCTAATTGCTCTAGCCAGGACTTCCAGAACTATATTGAAGAGATATGGAGAGAGTGAGCAGCCTCGTCTTGTCCCTGATTTCAGTAGGAATGCTTTAAGTTTCTCTCCTTTAGTTTGATGTTGGCTATAGGTTTCCTGTATATCGCCTTTACTATGTTTAGATATATGCCTTGTATCCCTGATCTCTCCAATACTTTAAATATGAATGGATGTTGGATTTTGTTAAATGGTTTTTCAGCATCTAGGGAGATTATCATGTGGTTTTTTTTTCTTTCAGTTTGTTAATATGGTGGATCACATTGATGGATTTCCGTATGTTGAACCACCCCTGCATACCTGGGATGAAGCCTACTTGGTCATAGTGGATGATATCTTTGATGTGTTCTTGTATTCGGTTTGCAAGTATTTTGTTGAGTATTTTTTCATCAATGTTCATAAGGGAGATTGGCCTGAAATTCTCTTTCTTTGTTGGTCTTTGTGAAGTTTAGGTACCAAGATGACTGTGGCTTCATAGAATGAGTTTGGTAATGTTCCTCCTGTTTCTATTTTGCGGAATAGTTTGAAGAGATCTAGAGTTAGCTCTTCTTTGTAGGTCTGGTAGAATTCTGTGCTGAAACCATCTGGTCCTGGCCTTTTTTTGGATGGGAGACTTTCGATGACCGCTTCTATTTCCTTGGGGGATATAGGACTATTTAATTGATTTACCTGGTCCTGATTCAGCATTGGTAAGTCAAATCGATCAAGAAAATTGTCCATCTCATTTAGATTTTCAAATTTTGTGGCATATAGACTTTTGAAGTAGGTCCTAATGATTGTTTGGATTTCCTCAGTGTCTGTAGTCATGTCCCCCTTTTTATTTCTTCTTTTGTTGTTTTGGATGGTGTCGCTCTGCCTTTTAGGTAGCTTGGCCAAGGGTTTGTTGATCTCGTTTATTTTCTCAAAGAACCAGCTCTTTTTTTTCATTGATTCTTTGAATTGTTTTATTTGTTTCTAATTGATTGATTCCAGTCCTGAGTTTGATTATTTCCAGCTGTCTACTCCTTTTTTGTGTGTCTGCCTCTTCTTTTTCTAGGGATTTTAAGTGAGCCATTAAGTCATTTGAATGAGTTGTCTCGAATTTCTTTGAAGGGACTTAGTGCTATGAACTTTCTTCTTAGCCCTGCTTTCATTGTGTCCCACATGTTTGGGTATGTTGTGTCTTCATTTTCATTGAGTTCTAGGAAGACTTTAATTTCTTTCTTTATTTCTTCCCTGACCCAGCTGTCATTTAGTAGCATGTTGTTCAGTTTCCATGTATGTGTAGGCTTTTTGCTATTTCTGTTGTTATTGAGGTCCAGCTTTATTCCATGGTGATCAGACAGGATACAAGGGATTATTTCAATCTTCTTGTATTTGTTAAGGCTTGCTTTGTGACCAACTATATGGTCTATTTTGGAGAAGGTTCCATGAGGTGCTGAGAAGAAGGTAAATTCTTTTGTGTTTGGGTGTAAGGTTCTGTAAATGTCTGTGAGGTCCATTTGATTTATGACCTCTTTCAGAGATATTGTTTCTTTGTTTAATTTCTGTTTAGTTGACCTGTCCTTTGTTGAGAGTGGGGTGTTGAAGTCTCCCACTATTAGTGTGTGGTGATCTATGTGTGCTTTAAGTTTTATCAATGGTTCTTTTACAAATGTGGGTGCCCTTTTATTTGGGGCATAGATGTTCAGGATTGTGATGTCTTCCTGGTGGAATTTTCCCTTGATAAGTATGAAGTGTCCTTCCCCATCTCTTTTTATTAATTTTGGTTGAAAGTCTATTTTATCAGATATTAGAATGGCTACCCCTGCTTGCTTCTTGCATCCATTTGATCGGAAAGCCTTCCATTACTTTACCCTCAGGTAATGTCTATCTTTGTGACCTAGGTGTGTTTCTTGTATACAGTAGATTGCTGGGTTTTGTTTATGCATCCATTCTGTTAGTCTGTGTCTTTTTATTGGAGAATTAAGTCCATTGATGTTTTGAGAGAATAATGACCAGTGGCTGTTAGATCCTTTGAATTTGATTTTGGTTGTGGTCATAAGGTTGTGTGCTTTGTTGCTTTTTGTTTTACTGTAGTGAGGTTATTTATTTCCTGTGTTTTCTTGAAAAAAACTAATTTTTGGCGGTTGTATTTTCCCTTCCAGTGTCTTCTGTAATGCTGGATTTGTGTGTAGGTATTGTTGAAATTTGTTTTTGTCATTGAATATCTTGTTTTCTCCATCTATGAGGACTGAGAGTTTTGCTGGATATAGTAGCTTGGGCTGACATCTCTGTTCTCTTAGGGTCTGCATGATATCTGTCCAGGCCCTTCTGGCTTTCATAGTCTCTGTTGAAAAGTCAGGTGTGATTCTAATGGGTTTGCCAGTATATAATACTTGTCCTTTTTTCCTTGCAGCTTTTAGTATTTTTTCTTTGTTCTGTATACTTACAGTTTTGATTATTATGTGGCGGGAGGATTTTCTTTTCTGGTCTAATTTATTGGGTGTTCTGTAGGCCTCTTGTATTCTTACTGCCCTCTCCTTTAAGTTGGGGAACATTTCTTCAATGATTTTGTTGAAAATATTTTCTGGGCTTTGGAGGAGTGAATCTTCTTTTTCCTGTATTCCTATTATTCTTAGATTTTTTCTTTTTATGTTGTCTTGAATTTCTTGTACGGTCTGTGTCAGGAATTTTTAGATTTAACATTTTCTTTGACAGATACCTCTATATCTTCCATTGTATCTTCCATACCTGAGATTCTTTCTTCCATCTCTTGTAGTCTATTGGTTATGCTAACCTCTGTAGTTCCTGTTTTCTTTCCTATGTTCTTTCTCTCCACAATTTCTTCCATTTGTGTTTTCTTTAATTTTTCCAATTCTCTCTTCAGATCTTGAGCCGTTTTGTTGATTCTCTTCACCTGTCTGACTGTATTTTTCTTCAATTCCTTCAGCTGTTTGTTTGAACAATCCTTGTTTGTTTTATTTTTTCAATGATTTAAGCATTTCCTCCCTGAAGGCCACAAACTATTTGGCTGCAACTTCCTCTATTTCTTCAGGGATGGCCATAAGTTCTTTGAGTTTATCTCCCTCTAGTTCTTTATGCATTTTATCTGTTTCCTCTGTTATCCTCTTCAAGAGCATGTTAGGTCATCTTCTTCAATTTCAATTATGCTGGGGTGTCCAGGGCTCCTTGCCCCTGGATAATTGGGTTCTGGAGATGACATATTGCTCTGGCTTTTGTTGGTTGAGCTTTTATGCTTGCCTCTACCCATTGGGATATCTTAGGTGTTCGAAGTTAGTTTCTGGTGGTTCCTGGGATCCTGTGGTGGAGAGAATCTCCTCAGCAGGAAGGTGTTTTTTCCTGAAGGAAGCCTTCTCAGCTTTTTGGGTATGGTCACTGGATGGCCGGTGTTTTTCAGGAGTTGCCACTGCTCACCTCAGGCATAGAGTCCTGAGTGATAACTGTGGTCCTTGTTACTTGAGAGGGCTCTCCTCTCACCGGGAGAAGTCCTGAAGACAGCTGCCCTGCTTCTGGGTTTCTTGCTGTAAATTTAATGATCTGTTGGTAATAACCTGTGTGTCCTGTGGTTTGGTAAGTTTTGTTAAGGGTAACTGGTTGCCCCTTGGAGCAGTGTCTGGGGGTTGATCTCGTGGATTCCGGGCTTCTGTTGGTCTGAGTTTGGGGCTCTGTGCCCCAGTACCCAAGCAGTAATCTGTGGTGGGTGGGTATGGCTCTCCTGTTAACAGCAGGTTATCTGGCGCACAGCAGGTCCCTTGGTTGGGCAGGTCTGCGGGCCTTTTTCCAGGGATATACTGGGTGGCCTAAGTCAGTCCCCTTTGCTTCATTCCTTGTGAGGATTTCTCCTGACAGTGACTCCAAGTCTCTGGTGCCCTGGGGCTCATCGCTCTGTCTGTGTTGAAGAGCTAGGCAAGCAGCAACCTGACTGGAGCCAAGTTCAGTGATGGTGGCTCATAACGGAAGGTCTGTGAGACATTTTCCAGGGAAAGACTAGGTGACCCAAGTCAATACCGTTTCCTTCGTTCCCAGTGAGGCTTTCTCCTGACAGTGACTTCCAGTCTCTTTTGCCCTGGGGCACACAGCTCTGGTTGTGCTGGAAAGGTGGCATGCAGCAACTGCCTGTGCCAGCTGCTGGAGCCCAGTTCAGTGATGGCGGCTTGTACCCGCAGGTCTGTGAGACTTTTTCCAGGGAAAGACTGGGTGACCCAAGTCAGTACCGTTTCCTTCCTTCCCTGTGAGGTTTTCTCGCGACTGGGACTCCCAGTCTCTTTGTTCACCAATCAGCCTGGGAAGGTGATCAGGACAAGGAGGTGTATGGCTCTGGTCTGATGACCTAGTGCCTGCTGGACCAGGGATCTCTTCCGGGTTCTGGCTGGGTGAGTGTGGACCTTCCCTCACCATGGGGGTTTCCTCTCACCTGGGAAACAGGATTGCTGTTGTTTTAGGGCCCAGAGTTCAGTCTCTTGGTTGCTGTATGGAAAATGTTGTCCTGCTCCTCAGATGCAATGTTCTCCTGGTACAGCCATCTTGTCCCCCCATCAAATGTTTTTATGCTGTTCCTAAAATGAACTCATACAAGTGTTAGATTGCATTGTTATTCTATTTGTTATGGAGAGAAGCTTATGTTTTAGTGATCAAATTCAGCAGTCTTTTAACATTTTAAATAATTAACTACTTATTTTATTTTATTTTTTGTATATGCCTCATTTGGAAAAATAATGCTAACTCTCCCAAGGTTGTAAACTACTTTCTCTATTTTCTTCTTGGCACACTATAGTTTTGTTCGTCAGGTTTGAAATTAATGCATGGTAGAATGCATTAGGGGCGTGTTAGTAGGTCTTGATCCATTTCTATTACTTGCAGTAGGTATAACCAGTTGCTCTTGTACCTCTGGCTCAGTAATGTGCCTATGTTGCTCTTATGTGTGCAAGGGTTGGCTGTTGTTCATGAGAGACTTTCTCCCTCATCTGTCGAAGAGTAGCTAATTGCTCTGTATGCCAGGTTAACTTCTACCTTTCTTAATCGAGGCATAGCTTTATATTTTATTTGAGCTCATTCGTATTCTTGTGAATTTGGGTACATAGAATTATTTCAATAAACTTTTATCAACATAGCATGCATCATATTTAATAGACTAGAATGTTTCTCCTTTCCTCATATAACTTTTCTTTGTTGATGTTTCTTTAAAATGACTCTTTTTTACATTAATTTTAGTAATAAATATATTAACTTTAAAACTATATTTAAACATTTTAAAATCTGTTTTTAATTTTAAGAAACCAAATGAAAAATTTAAGAAACAGTTTTTTAATTATTTTTATTTACATTTAAAAATTATATTTAGTTGCGTGCTTACATGTATGGATGTCTGCATGCATGCCTGTGTGCCTTTGTGTGTGTGTGTGTGTGTGTGTGTGTGTGTGTGTGTGTTTAGGTATGTATCTGGTTGTATGTGTCAAAGCGTAGTGTTGAATTCATGGAACAACTTGTAAGAATTGGTTTGTAGCAGGAATTGAATTGATGCCATTGAACTTGGTGGCAAGTGCTTAACCCCCTAGTGTCTAGTCTTGCTAGCATATTTGCATTCCAATGCCAACCCCTGTCCCTCCTCTTCTCATAGTCCTGCCCTTCCACCTACTTCCCTGGTATTCCCCTTTCCACATCCCAGGGTACCATTTTGTGGAAGAGGTAGGATTGAGGGAGAAAACATATTTTTTTAAGAAATTTGAGTTTTATAGTTAAATAGTATATTATATTTTATTTTATAATCCTAGTCCTATCGAGTTACTACTTACATGGTCTTTATGTTTTTAGATGGCTGGAATCCATTTTCTCACCCATATAAAAAACTGGAATATGGAAAATGGGAGCTGTATATCCCACCCAAGCAGAATAAATCTCCCCCAATACCTCATGGGTCCAAGTTGAAGGTATGTCGCTTCTTTCTTTTGTTTTGTTTGTTTGTTTGTTTCTTTGTTTTTCTTCATTACGTATTGACCTGTAGCCCAAGCTGGGCCCAAACTCATGGTCTTAAGTCTGTACCGCAATACTACTGGGCTCATTGAAGCCCAATTTTAGAGGAATGTATTCATTGCTGGCTCTTCCTTAGCTCCTCAGGTTTGCCTTTCTTGAAAACTGTTACTACTTTAGGTTGTGGATTTATTATATTTCAAACTGTTATGTTATTCTTTCCTTCATTTTATTTAGATAATATTATGAGCTCTGATACCTTCCTTGCTATTAAAATTAAATGCTGAATAAATGAATTTCAAAGTGTGGTTTCTATGCAAGTGGTAAAATAATTAAATCTGCAGTGAGCTTTCCAAATCCAAAACTTCAAATCTAAGATTCTTGAGAACCAAAGGCCTTTTGAGTGCTGACATGATGACACAGTGGAAAATTCCATACCATGAAATTTTGTTTCTTACGTAAATTGTTAAGAATCATAAATGCTTACCTTCAGGCTCTGTGTATAAGGCAGAGATAAAATATACATGAATTTTGTATTTAGGTTCCCTCTCTAAGATGGTTCATTTATATGCAAGTATTAAAAAATGTTGTCAAGCATTTTGATAAGGATTGCGTAGCCTGTGCCAGGGATGGATGATTACCGCTAGGTGGAAGCCACACTGGGTGTCTGCTGCTTTGCTCTGATTGAAGGCATTTATATATGTCTGCTTGTGCTACATGTTACATTAATATGCTTCTTTTTCAAAAGTTGCACTACCTTGGCCATATGAAATAATGATTGAAATTATTTTAATAGATATTATAATCTCCTGGTTACACTACTTTTTTTATTCTCTTCTGGCTTTTAAAAATTACTGGGACTCTAACAAGAATGCAAAATCAATAAAAAAAAAGAAATTGGTGAAAAAATACTGGTTTACAGCAAGGAGACATTAAGTAAGCATTAGGTAAACTGCTCTTTCTTCAGTATGAATCTTCAAAATTCATGGTGAAGGTAATTAAATAGAAACTGATATACGATGTTGTTACTAGTGTTTAGACACTTCAACTCTTAAGGGCACAGTTAGCTTTTATTGTAATACTAAACGGTAATATACTTCGTTATTCAGGTCTAGAAACTGATGTACTTTTTGGGGGTTAAAAAAGTTAAAATCTCTGTAAAAGTCAATGAATTTTTTTTTTTTTTTGGCCCTTTACCTTTATGTTATCCTTGAGTAGTTCCTCTTGGCAAGTAAAAGCTGTCTTTTAAGCAGAAACTGAAATTTCACTTTAGTACAAAAAAGGATTGATTTTTTTTTTGTTATTGTTACTGTGACTGTTGCTTATGAATTATCTTATAACCATTAACAAAATAAGCATTTTCTACTGCTGAAATTATAACTTTGTTCTCTCTGAAAAACACTTAAAAATTTCAACTGAATTGTTGAAAAAAAGATATTTAACTTCTTTTTATAACGTTATAAATAAATCCTTTAAAAGTGAATGACTATTTTAAAATACAATGATATAATGTAAACATTCATGGCTTTAAGTAACAAGGAGGACCACTTACCTGAAGGATAATTACATTCATATTATTCATGTCCTTTATACTTAAATGTACTTTGTTTAGATCATTTTGTTCAATATTTTAAAATTTGTACCATTATTATATCTAAATAAAAGAAACTAGCAGTTTTTCATAGTTTATTAAGTATCCTTTTATGGTCATGTGCTTTTCTTTTTTGTCAGTTTCTGAACTGTAAATGACCTACACACACACATACACACAAATACACATACACATAGAATGTATATATATTTTAAATAGGAAGTGCTGTTCGACAAAAAAAAATGAGCAAACATTATGTTCATAGTGTGAATGATGATATATAACGTTTGTAACACAAATGTTACAAAGGGAAGTGACATCCAGGCATACTTAGAAACACATTTAGAAGTGGTTCAGAGAGATAGTAGGAAGAAAGACATTCTAAACCGAGAGTGCTGAATGAATAAAGGTGTGTTTTGACCCAGTCCCAAGGGCGAGGCAAATAGCATAATCAAATAGGTATTACTTGAGTTTAAATAGGTATTATTTTTTTAAAAAGTTATTTTCATAGGTGAGCATGCAGGGAAAATAACTAGAGAGTTCACAAGACTGTTGAATTGGAAGTCTTAAAAATGATCCCACCCACTGTCTGCTGCTAGAAAAGCCAAAGATTGGTAACTAGAGACCAAGTAGAAGGAGTGCTTCATCCTCAGAGGAGACTGGACTTGGTTGAGAACTAAAGGGAGTTTGTAACAGCCTTCCATTGAAGGAGTCAGAGGAGTCAAGGAGAAAGAGATCTATTCCCTTATTCTCCTTTTATCTCTGGTACCCTGTTGGGACCTGAATCCCAGGACATAGGGTTCATACATCAGAGACTTAGGTGAAGGTAACCGTGACAGTTCACATATTCAGGGACACACTGACTATTCCACCCCAACACCCCATATACTGTCTTTCTCCTTTTCTCTCCTCTCCTCCCCTCCCCTTTCCTCCCTTCCCTTTTTCTGACCTCCCCTTCTCTCCCCTCCTGTGTCCTCCCCTTCTGTCCCCTCCTTTCTCCTTCCCTCTCCTCCCCTACAATCTTCTCCTCTCTTCTCCTCGACCCCCTTCCCTCCTCTCCTTTTGTTATTCCAATTAAAACTAGCAATGGCATTTAGAATTAGCTTATTTTTCATTGTCTAATATATTTATGTGCTTAATATATTTATGTGCTTTAACTTTTGCTTACCAATCAGTAAAAGAAAATATACTAGAGGCTTCTTGGCATCAGCCCTTCAACATTTGCAAAGACTTACCTGTTTTATTAGTGAAGATTGCTATAACAAAATGCCTTAGAATGGATGGTTTAAAAAGCACATGCATTTTTTCCTATTTTGAGATGTTGGAAGTCTTAGAGGCTATGGTGATTATTTTCTAAGCTCTCTTTTCTTGATCTCAGAAGGTGGGCTATTTTGTTTCCTCACATGGCAGAGAGAAAGGAAGGTAGGGTATTAGAGAGTACATGTATATAAACTCTGGAGAGTTTTACAAGGGCACTAAGCCCATAGCAGACTGTCTAACTTTGTTTCTCAACATAGACCTGATTCATTCCCAGTGGCCTAATCTCCAAGCAACATCATCTTAAGAGTTAGGGCTTCAGTTTGTAAATTTGGACAGAAGTAATTTATTACTTAGTAGATGATTCTCCTTTTCAACTGTAAAACATATTTAGATGTTACAGAATTGATTGCTAGTAAAGAAGCATGAAACCTAATAGCTACACTTGCAATTTTGTTAGATAAGACATTTGAAAAAATTAGAAGTTATATTCATTTGTTTCCATTCTTTACTATATTGCTAAGAAAGAGGAATGTATTTTTTAAATGTAAGTTTACAAGATCACAAAATTACTGAGTTACTACAAGTTGTGTTTTCATTGGAGTCTATTTAACTATATGGACCATACTATGAAATGCCCTACATTGCAGGTCAGGATAAGGGTTCAGAAAGAAAAGGAGAGTGGGGGGACTCCTAAAATAATGCAGAACTGTAAACAAGTCTCAGATGTACAATTTCATGTTGTTACCATGTTCTATAGCTCTTTGAAACTATGACCTCCATGTTTTAGCAGCTGGAAAACAGAATGTTAACTCTTTCCTGAGAACAAAAAAGAGAAGGAGTTTGTGCAAATAGTCTGGTGATAAATTGAGGTAGATTAAAATTCACCATTGAGAACTGAAATGAGCTTGATTGGCATAAGGTTACAACAAAGAGGTTTGTGCTAGGGCTATGGCATGGAAGAATTTAGTGTCACAGTCATTGCCTAAAAAGATTGATCTGATAAGAAGATTGGTCTGATAAGTTGTGATTCTTTATTTCTAGAACATTACATGTGTTATGTCATGGTCAGTTTCCTTCTCTTTCTATTTTTTCATGATTTCAAGGATACCTAGTATTCGTATATTGAATCTCCTAGACTGTCTTTTAACCTGTCCATCATTTTGACTTTCTGTTATACTTTGAAAGATGATTTTGTCTTTCAACTGCTTTTATTTAGTGACTATACATTCAAAGTCTCTAATAATTTGGTTTCTGCTTTTAACTTAGGTTATTAAGTGCCAAAGATTTTTAAAAAATATATTTCATTAGTAAGTTGTAGATTTTTAAAAATCAAGTTTTCTTCCTACCTCTACTAGCCTCTTTCTGGTATTATTTTCCTGTGTTTGTTTTTCTCTCTGAATGTCAGGTTGTACTCAGTGGTACAATGATCCATAATTGTAGAATTGTTTAAATTTAGGTGGGAAAGACCTTTAATTTCTATGTAGAGGGATGCTGGTAGGTATCTGGTGAGTTTCACTGTGTCACTATAGTGAGTGGGTACCACAGGCATGGAATAGAGGGCTGTACATCAGTCTATTGGCAGTGAGAAAAGAGCAGGAACTATGGATGAATGGTCCACTTATTTAAGTCAGATTATTCCCCATCATCTTCTGAACTCACTCTCCCCAAGTCTGGAGGCTTCTAGTTCAACAGTTTTCAGAGAGTAAACTGGGATTTCCTGTTTGAGAGGAGGAACATAGTTTTGCTGAGGGGTATATATGGACCTGTTTGGTTGACAGGACAGTAGCACCCAGGAGCCATGTCATCTTTTAAACTCAGGCTTGGTCTTCTTTCTTGTCCTAAGGGCTTCTGCCTTCTGAGTCTTTTAGAGGACTTTTGCTAGTGTGGTTGGAAAACTAGCATTTAGGGTTCTTCTTCCATAAAGTCAGATTGTAGATTTGTTTTTCTTTTTCAAATTATTTTTAAAAATTTCATGCTTATGAATATTTCACTTCATGTATAGGTACCACATGCATGCCTGGTAGGTCAGAAGATGGCAAACGATTCCCTGGTTGTGAACTATCATGTGGATTCTAGAAATCAAACCTATGTCCTTTGTAGGATCATCAAGTTCTCTAAACCACTGCACCATCTCTCTAGCCTACTTTTGCCATTCTATTTAGTTTCTTTTTATAATATTTTTTATTTTTAAATAATTTTATACATTCACTTGTATCCTAGCTGTAACCCACTCCCTCTTTCCCTCCCAATCCTTCCCTCCCTCCCTCATCTCCCTGCCCCTTTCCGAGTCCACTGAGAGGGGGTGTCCTCCTCTCCTTCCGTCTGGCCCTAGCCTATCAGGTATCTTCAGGATGGTTGCAATGTCCTTATCTGTGGCCTAGCAAGGCTGCTCCTCCCTCAGCGGGGAGGGGAAGCTCATGAATTCATGTCAGAAACAGTTCCTGTCCCCCTTACTAGGGAACCCACTTGGATACTGAGCTACCATGGGCCACTTTTGAGCAGGGGTTGTAGGTTGTATCCATGCATGGTCCTTGGTTGGATAAACAGTCGGATAAAACAGTTGGATAAAACCCCTGTGCTCAGATACATTTGGACCTTGTGGGGCTTCCTGTCCCCTCTAGGATATACTAATTCCTCCTTCCTTCATATGATTCCCTACACTCTGCCGAAGGCTTGGTTATGGGTCTCAGCATCTGCTTTGATACATTGCTAGGTAGAGTCTTTCAAGTGCCTTCTGTGGTGGGCTACTGTCCTGTTACTTGTTTTCTCCTATTTCCAATGTCCATCCCTTTTGTCTTTCTAGATGAGGATTGATCATCTTACCCTTGGACCTGTTTCTTGTTTATCTTCTTTAGTTGACATATTTTAGTATGTTTATCCTATCCAATAGGGCTATATAAGTGAGTATATACCATGTGTGTCTTTCTGCTTTTGGGATACCTCACTCAGGATGATTTTTTCTAGATCCCACTGTTTGCTTGCAAAATCATGATTTTCTTGTTTTTAATTGCCGAGTAGTATTCCATTGTGTAAAAGTACCAAAATTTCTGTATCTATTCCTCCGTTGACGGACATCTGGGTTGTTTCCAGGTTCTGGCTATTACGAATAAAGCTGCTACAAACATGGTTGAGCAAATGTCCTTGTGTACTTGAGCATCTTTTGGATATATGCCTAGGAGTGGTATAGCTGGATCTTGAGGTAGCACTATTCCTAATTCTCTGAGAAAAGCGCCAGATTGATTTCCATAGTGGTTGTACCAGTTGACATACCCACCAGCAATGGAGGAGGCTCTATTTAGTTTCTTATACTTCTAATTGCTTTATTTATTTATGTTTTTTATAACATTTCATTGCAATTTATGGTTTCTTTTCTGTTTTTTTTTTTTTTTTTTTTTTTTTTTTTTTTTTTTTTTTTTTTTTTTCTGTTAGTGTATATTTGCCATTTCTTATTTGTTCAGGTGAGAAAAGAAACCCTGGTAAATTTTTCCTTTTTAATTCAAACATCAAAATAACCCCTTTCTGATGTAAGAAGCTGAGAACACATCTGCTCAGAAGATTATTTAGTGATTCGAGGCTTCTATTGTGTCATTGTATACCTGTAGTGTGCAGTGATCATAAGATTCCAGTCATTCTTATGATTTATTGCTTTTGCTGTCCTTACTTATTATTATATGTGATAATTTTTTTCTTCTGTGACCCACAGAAAATCCTTACTCACTTCAGTTGTTATCCAGTTCAACTTAATCAACCTTTAAGACCCTGAGACTTCTAATTTGTGAGAGTGCACAGGTAGAATTAGATACTTTCCTTTACCACAGAGATGATGACTCTTTCTGTTTGCAAATACATTATGAATGATAATGAGCCCAAATAACATATCAGGAAATGGCTTCTTCCCTTTACATGAGAATAAAGCCTTGTTAAATTGATTCTTTTCCCTTCCTTCCTTCCTTCCTTCCTTCCTTCCTTCCTTCCTTCCTTCCTTCCTTCCTTCCTTCCTTCCTTCCTTTCTTTCTTTCTTTCTTTCTTTCTTTCTTTCTTTCTTTCTTTCTT